>NC_140633.1:9223383-9508383 GCF_057382275.1 Copadichromis virginalis
GTGTACTTAGCTGCTGTACTTTTTTTCTCTTTAAACAACTATAAGGCTTTTTTTTAAACAAACAGTGTTAGCTATACAATATACAGATACATATACACAACTGTCTTCAAGGACATTAAATGGGTAGAAGGCTGTCGCTCCTATATACAGATAGAGCTCTCATCTCGTGCATGTACATTAGCTGAACTGAAAAGCATTGCTGGGTTAGCATTCATCGATCAGGCAATAATAATAAAATATAGCTGTGAGAATGCCCTTTATAAACCAAGCTTTGACTATAAATAACGTCCATTCCACCTCCGCACGGACCAGAGGTGTGATGCTTTAACTTACAATGATTAACATCTCAGACATGAAACAGGAAAAGGAAACAGTAGAATGCCTGCAACACAATGTGGAGAAGTGCACACACACGCACACACACGCACACTCATACACACGCTTTGCAGACGTCATAGTCATATGTATGAAAGCATTTACATTGTACAAAATACAGTAGGCTCTCTTTGCTCATTCAAGCACACTTACATTCAGACACGCATGCATCCCTTTTGATGTTCACTGGTAAACTTAGGCAAGCGTAATTCAGCAATTTTCTTTTCTCTTCAAGAGGGTCCAGATCGATATTTTTTGACATTCTTTGCAAAAACAATATAATTGAAATCCTTTTATTTTTTTTGTGTGTTAACATTTCATGTATCGAAGATGCAATGGTCACAAAGCCGAACAATCAAAAACAAAAGGAATGTGTTCATTCAGTGAAATGGAAATTAGAGAAACAAGAAATAATTAGTTATCTTATTTAACAAAATATTTCTTCCTATGCTACAGCTCATCTGAGCATAAAACAATTATCATCTTAGAAAAACAAACATTAAAAAAAAAAAATGAACAAGTGACAATCTACTAGCTTATTCTACCATCATAGAAAACCCAATCCACTTGTTCAGCACACTGGCCATATTTGATATGACCACCGGGCTATTTAGCACTCAGCAGAATCGATGCATCCATTGGAGAATCAATTGGAGAATCAATCAATTCCTTTCCAGAAGTCTGTATTGTTCTTGAAAAGCAAAACAAAAAATAGAGGAAAAAAAAGTAGAAATAAAACAAATCTCGCCCCTGCCTTCTATTGCATACAGGCACCCACGGAATTCCCAAAGCTTTTACAGTTCAGAACGCTTCCAACGCTCCGTGCTTTGACTGTAGGAGTCGATATCCCTGCCCACTAAAGACAAGGGACTCGACTCATAAGCGGTATATTTCTCCTTCGACTGAGGATGATGTGAAGCGTAGTCAAACCCTAATCAACCCCAAACTTCTTATCTTTTCTGTCGTGTGAAATAGCAACAATGAAGGGCGTGGATCCCCCTCCCCCAAACAACCGAGCTGATATTGATCTCTAATTTACTCCAGCATTGACTTCATTGAGCTTTCTCTTTTTTACTGTTGTTCTCTTGCTTTGTGCTGTGTTGCAAGGACGTAGCTATACGTGCTTTTTGTTCTCTGTAACTGCTTTTGCTGTCGAGGGACTCGAAGTTCATTACAAGCTGAAAATGTGGTTTGTGATGGAGAGGCATAAAACGGTGACCCAGCTCCACAGAAATGTTTCTTCTTTTTAAATTTATTGTGTTCGTGTTAGCCTCTAGAAGTGCGGATGCTTGACCGACCCGGCATCGGCACTGAAGTGCGCGGTAATAACAATCTGTCTAAAGCCGTTACTCGTCCTCGTAGAGTTTTCCACTAGTTCTCTGCATGAAGCTGAGAGTTGACACTGCGTTATCCAGTCAGGCCTTTACAACAACACAGCCCCAGCTGCTTGCACAAGTTCCTGACTATAATAGGACAGCGGCATTCCTCTCCAATCCAGATCTCCTGATGGAAAGTTCCAAAAAGACCCTTAAAAACAAACGTGAAGAGGCTAGAAAGCAAAGACAGGGGGCGATGGTGATCAGAGGAACTTGGCCAAGCTCTGAAAAACACTTCAGTTCATGTCGGTTCAGTTATGTCACCATGGCATTGGGGGGTGGCGTCCGTTTGGGGCAGCGGGGTGGAGAGCCGGATTTGGGGCGGGTCTCAGCTATTGTTAGTGTGGTTGTAGGTCCTGCACGGTGATGGGGATGAGTTGGGCTGGTAGTCAAATTTGCCGAGCGCTGTGGGATAGTAGGTGGTGGTGTAGACGTTCGTCTGCTGGAGCGGTGTTGGGTAGAAATTGGATCTTTCATCTGGCAGCAGGTTGTTTTTATTCAGTGTCTGAAATAACACAGAAGGGAAGAAAGTCGCATTAAAATCATATGCACACTATGAAACACTATGCCAGCAGACAATATTTTATAAACATTAAACAGCCAAGTAAGCCATCCCCTTTATTTACCATCTTCATGCTAAGCTAAGCCAACTGTCTTTGTCTTTAGCCTCATAATTATTATACCCACATGAGTAATCTTATCTTCTAACTTGGTGAGGAAGTGAATGTGAATATATCCTCGAGTTGTTTGGCTGCCAAAGCAATAAAAATACTTCAGCATGTTTCCAATGCAAATGAGCTTGTCAAGTATTTTTTCCAAAATAAATGTTATTTTACTGAAGTACACTCGACTCTTATGCAGCTCAATCTGCTTCGTTACAGATACAGGCATCCACTTCTGGAAAATCCCTCATACATGTAGATCTGGAAAATAACGCAACACTGGAATATATTTTCAGTCACTTTCAGACCAAGTTTTGAGGATTCAATTATAGATGGAATTCTTGAGACAGAAATAGGGTTTTTGGCGTGGACAGTTTTGTTTTGCATTCCTCAGAGGTGCAGATAATATAGAAGTTAATCTTCCCTGCAGGTAAATAAAATACCTCCAGTAGCTTTGAGGTTATTGTGTGAGCGAAAGTGTATTCATAACCAAAGCAAACCAATTTAACAAATTTAATTTGGATCTTGTCAAGCATACTCAATGCTCTTAATATAGGAGATGGCGGGAATTCATTGGAGCTCTCAAATAAAAACAAGTCTAAAACCCACATTTTATTCTTATGCATTTGCTGAGTCTCTGGTAAAAGCCGACCATAAGGTGAAACACTTTCCAGGGGAAGCATTAGACTAATGTAATCCATCTGAACAGCTCTGGGGAGCAGGGCAGGAAGATAATCAGGTTAGAGTCAGTGAAATGCACAACAGTGGGCAACATAAATTGGCCTGGAGGAGAGGGAAGCCACTGCATAAACAGTGCCGTAGTGCTACATGGTGACATCGGATGCACATCCAGCAGAGTCTGGCTATCCCCTCTGGTCATTAAAGCTAATGAGTTCGGGCTCTCAACACCACGATGGCTGTCAGCAACACATCCACACAACCGCCAACAATAACAGTGAAGACAACAAGTATCGAGAGGCTGACACAATCAAAAAACACTGGGATGAGAAATAATTATTTGGCACCACGTTTGTTGATGATGAATGATGAATCTGCGCTTGGAAACACTGGCTGGCAAAAAAATAAGTTTTGTACAGACTTAAAATAGCTTTATAATACTATGATACTTCTATTTTAATATTACAGGCTTTTACTAAGAAGATAGTGAGCAAAGTGACCATCTTTACATATGCCATGATGCTTGTGAGGTGGACAGCCTAACCAAATTGTGGTCTGATGTGCACAGTAACCTCTAGAAACAGACAACATACTGTGCGAATATATAAAATCAGTTTGCAGTCTGGCAGGTAAACGGTCTGTGTGGAAAGGAGAAAAAAGGGCCTCTATTTGTCCAAATGTAACCCTGAAACACGAATTTAGCTTCTTCTTTTTTTAAAATTAGTTTTTAACATGCATCTTTAAGCAAAGACCAGCACATTCACAGCTAAAACGAAGATTATCTTAGCGCTGTTGCCAAGTGCTTTGTCAGAGGGGTCGTCTGATTGTTGGGGTCTTAACCTTACAATGTCAAGCGCTGGGGCAACTGTCATTAAACTGACGCTATATAATTAAAGTTGAGTTGAAATGTTATTAAAAAAGATATTTAGTGACAAACACCAACAGACTGCAAACACGAGGTTAATGTTAAAAAAGCATGGCCCAGTTTGAACCTCATCCCACAGGCCTTAAACTCAAAACTCTCACAGACTTATTTGACATCATCTGGTGAGTGCCTGGCTGCAATAGTAAAATGTGGATGGCCCAGTCCTTTGTGAGAGATATCATGACGTAACATAGATTTTCTTCTATGTGGGGGATTTTTTTTATGGCTGAAGCACTCGGGACCAAATCCCATCCAGCCTCTTTCCTTAAGGTGTCTACACTGCAAGATTTTGACAACCTTATAAGTTCATTACAGTCCACACTGTGTGACTTGGATCTAATCAACCTGGCTAGGACATCAAGTTTGATGCATGGAGACAGTATGATGAAAATACCTACTGAGGCGGTGCCAAGATGCATGGCTGTTACTCCTCCGTTATTTGTCTCCATGCTACGTCCCCCTTGGCGCAGTCATGATAACAGCTGAAGGACACATCACACAAACAAGCTTCTGCTGCCACAAGTCAACTGGATTTTATTCTTTGTTTGAATTACAAACATTTCATTTGGAACATTTTACTTCCATTACTCCATTTGCATTTTTTTCCACTAAAGGGCCAGCATCAAAATGATTAGCGCGACATCGCCATGCTGCATTCCTGTTTGTAGAGTAGTAGTTGTAAGTTTGTCCGTGACAGCCCAAAACTGCATATTATACAGCCGCCTTCACAAGAAGGAGGAGGTGCAGATGCAATTGTTAAATGATCATTGTAGTATTTTTTTTAAAAATATAAATGAATCCTCTACGGTCATTCAGAGAGGCAGGAGGGAAGGACACCTAACCAGAATGTTTACGACAGATACAATTTCTGATTTTGGAGTGAAAAATCAAACCTCCTAGTTTTGCTCAAGAAGAGTTTAAGATAATTTTTTCAGCTGTTTCTCAAAAGCATCTTGCAGAAACAGGAACAAGAAATGCAATAACAATATCCCAACTCAATCAGAGAGTAAAACAATTGAAGGATGCAAAATGTCACTAAAAGTCTACAGGCTTCTAAGGAAAACAGCTTCTTGACTTGCTGTAAATGTGAATGCACAGTAGACCGATAGTAGTGGGAGGTCGCAGGCTGACTAATGCTTTAGAAAGCTAATGAGCCCCATTCATAAGGGCTTGGTGCAGGTAGTAAAGCCATACAGACTCCGTATAGGAGCGAGAAGGAAGAGAAATTAACAGTAATTCATCTTCTGCGCGTACTGCACCATTGAGATAAATGAATTAATAAAAGCTCTAAATAAAACATGAATCACACCCACTGCCCTTGAATCCTTAATATTTACATTGTGTGCGTGTTTGTGTATTTGAATAACACCAAGTAAACAGCACTTTCATTTGTATTTCTGCATAATATTGTGTGCTTCACTTACCTTAAACTCCATTGGTGTGTACTTCTCATTCTTTGGCGTGGTATTGCCCTTGTAGTTGAGGTGGTTTGGGGTGGTGGGATGAATGATGGCAGACTCTTGAGAAGGCTTGTGGAAACGTTGACAGTACACATAGATCAGGAAAGATAGCAGCCCCGCCCCAAGGAAACAGGAAACACCAGTGGCAATTAGGTGGATGGAGGTAAATGCTGCAAAATAAAGATGACACACGGTGTTAGCAAAGCTTGAGTACATATTATTAGCTTGAAAAAGGACATTTTTCAACACCCATATTTACCATGTGTAATGCATTAAATTAACCCGTAAACTCTGAAATACCATGAAATAATTGCTCAGAAATTCACATTTTTTCAAACTAGAGTGTTCATTTACCTTGTTAAAAACTTCCCAAACTCATAAAGCCAAACCTGCTGCTTGGCTGCCATGGAAGGATCATCAGCTAATCCAGATAACCTGTGTCTTGCAGGCCATAAAAGCTGGCCCAGGTAAACTGCTCAGGTGCTCTCTTCCACTCCACCTGACTTTAACCTATTGGTGATCTGTTTCTTGGTTAGGTTATGTTTAATATATATTTTTTAAATATTTAAGTAAACCTCTTGTGTGAAGGTGTGTGTCACCTACTTTGAACCAGTTTGTGGCAAATGGGGGCTCGTCCGGGATCTTTAGACCCATTGGTAAGATTGAACTTTGAGTCAGTGCTGACTTACTAACTTAGCTTTAGGTTTGCTAAATGCTTATGCAAGTTGAACTAAGTTCTGAGTACAGCTTAAAGTAGTAATGGTATTTAGCATTGTGAAGAGTATCTTAGGGAGTTCCACACAAGATAGAATTCTTTGGATCGGTTACAATAATTTAGGTATTCTGTGGTTGATGTTGGAAGAGAGTAGCAATAGCATAGTGCTTGGGTGTTAAACCCATGAATTTACAGTTTCATTGTGCTTTTGGTGAGTATAGCCACACAAGTCTCTGAGCCATGCATCTCTTTTGTAATGGTTCATCTCAATAGGAGACCAACCACGCTTTCTCTTTAGTGTGACAGCTTGTTGAAGACAATGTCTTGGGAGCATTTATCTGGTTTCCAGAAACTTGCTAGTTTGCTCTTTGGCACCGTTGTTTTTGGTGCATATGCATCTGTCTGAAGACTAGGGTTAAGATCAACTTGTATTAAAAAACTAGGACTAGGGAGCATAAACTCTGTGTCTAGTGCTTCACCAACATATTTGTCGTGTTGATTTGTGGCCTTACTGGACACATGGCTGGACCAGCCTTCTGGTGTAACTATCTGACAAAGTGTAACTGGTAAAATGTGTGAAGGGTAAGAGTTCCAAAGTTGAACTAGAATAGTGCTGTGAAATATTTAAACTTGGTAGTTTGGTCTGGTAGCTTTGTTGTAGACCCATTATCTGCTTTGCTTTGAGCTTTGTTGTAGCTTTGTTCCCCCTTTGTTGCCGTCTTGGCCATTTTGGTTAGTATTGACGTTTTTGCTTGGAGGAACCTTTTGGTGTGCTACTGTGGTTGACGCTCATACTTTAAATCCAGTGTTGTGTGGGGGGTGTATAGCTGCAGACTATATGGCAGCACTTGTGATGAGATCTGGTGCTCATTTAGGTACCAATGAGTAGACTTTCACTTGCTGTTAGGTTAACTGTTTCTTTTTCGTGTTGAACCTATTTGCAAAGATTTGCTTTCTGGGGCAGATACTACTTTCCCTTTCTGTATACCAAATCTCCTGTAATTAGAACCCATTTTGCCTCGTATTCCTATAACCGCCAACATTCACTTTTACCTCCCACCACTTAATTTGTTCCTGTGGTAGGAAAATTGGATTTAGTAAGGGGGTGGATGTCAGCTCATTTGTGGGCCAGGTTGTGTGGAAGCCATTTTAATGTTGCCTTCTATTGTTGCTTTTTTGTTTTCTCGTTTCAGAATAATTTGCAGTGTCAACGCGGAATCGTGATTTTTAAGGAGGGTGATGTTAAGCCCCTCCCCCACTTATTAAAGCCCCGGTCTGCTGTTTTGCTGGCATGGCAGGATCGTCAGGTAACATAGGCCACCTGGGTCTTGCAGGATATAAAGGTTGGCCCAGGTGAACTAGTTAGTTGTGCAGGGAAATACTCGGACCATCCATCAGCAACCAAATCACTTAAATCACTGTTTTCCCCAATCAAATACTTCACAAGGTCATCTTTACTATGTCTTCATTCCTAAATGCACTGAGCTCCTGCCATGTGGTTGGTTGATTAGATATTTAAGTTAATGACCAGTTGAGGTGTACCCACTAAAGTTGCTCATAAGAATATAAAGCAAGACTGAAATACGACCGTCCAGGGTTCTTTTCCTGATGTATTTTGTTATCAGTGCAGTTAAAACATCTGTAGGACTTTTCTATCAGTAGGTATGAGGCCATTAAAAACATGAAACGAAAGAGTTGTCCTTCCTCCTCCTGACTGGCTGTTAGGAATTCTAACAGACTATAATAACACATATGAAATGGACATATAAATATATACAAATATAATGTATGAAAACACACATCATGGACAGACATCTGTGGAAACATACAGGGGGAAAGAAAAACCCTGAACATGCACAGGGAGATGAAGCGGAGGCAGCTGTTAATCCACTTACCTCCACAGTGTTGGTCCTTATCAAAACCAGATGCAGGGAGAATGACTGCAGAGAGGAGAGGAACACACAGTCAGACACACACATGCATGCACACACACACACACACACGCATTCCCTGGTGTAACAGCCTTCAGAACACAACAACAACTGGTTGCAACATCAGGGGAGTTGACACATGCTGAAAAAAGATGGTAAATGAAAAATTTAAATGTCTCCTCAATGATGCACAAACGGTCCATGGAGATTTTTTTGCTTTTAAAAATCAGGGTATTTCAAGAATTTCTAGAGGAAAATTGACTTGAGCGAGAAGCAACAGCCCCATTGAACTGAACCTGTCTAGATGCTGTGATAGAAACTAAGGGGCAGGACAAACATTTACAGGTACAGCACGACCTTTCTACCAGCTCCACTCTCATTGAGCTTCTTCAAAGGAAGAGGAGGAGCAGGAAGGCCTGTGGCTTTCAGTTGTTAAATATTGCAGTTCCTCATTGGACTGAATTTCTTTTAAATTTTCAACTTCTTCACAGCTGCCTCCCTTGTGCAAGTGACCTTAACAAATCCATCCTTCGCCTCATTGAAATCTGCAATAAAATTAGATGTGATTTGCTGTTGTGACAACCCATTAATATTAATCGCCTTCGTCTGGACTCATTAGGGATTCTTAGCCTGGAGAGGCCTATGCTGGCAGGCCATGAAAGATCATTTCAGGAGAAACTTTCTGAAATCGGCATCAGCAAAACAAGGTGTGCCGAGGCCAGTTGGGTCAGCTGCTAACTTATTGCATTCACATGGACTTAATTATGGTTAGTCAACATGAGCAAATGAGTTTTGTGCACAAAGAGGATGTCGACTACAAAGACACAAACAATATGTGCTTTTATTTATGGATATCTGTTTTAGGATGAAGACTGTGATGATGCTGATTCTGCGTACGTACAACCTGGACAAACAAACAAGTTATGGCTTTTGGAGCGAGCTGCCAGTGAAGATTTGGCAAATCAAAAATCTTGGCAAAATAAAATCCTGAAGTTGTGCCTCATATTAAGCTTGAGTAAACCCACAAATTGATGTCGAAGCACTAACATGATGGTGATACTGAAGATTGTTAGCCCTGGTTTTGGTTTGTGTAGTTGAGAATTGTTAGATAATAAACTGATCAGTTGCAGGGCAGAGTGCCAATATTATCATTTATCTAAAAGGGGACATGGTATGCTTTTCTTATTTTATCTCATAAATGTGTATACTGTTGCTGTAGTAGATCACCAAAGCACAGAGGCCAAGTATACATAGGAAAAATCAGCATGACTGTAAACCATGCAAAGGTATTCTAATAACAGTCCAAGAATAAAAGTATGTAGTCGGAAATGAGCATAACAATGTCTAAGCAAAAGCTTTTGGCTGTAACACAGTTAGCATGCATACACTACACATCTTGGAGAGGTAACTCATTTTATCAACAGAAGAAAGCATGTCAGATGAATAACAGCAGCGCACTTAACAAAACCCCGAAAATAACATCAAAGCAGTGGAGAAACTTTAGAGATAAAGTCAAACGCAAAACAGGATGGAGAGCGATATATGTGAGAGGAGCCTTCCTTCTGCTCGAGAGACACTATTTGCAACCACACACACAACTGATCAACTAACTAATTACACGACTTCCATTCCATCTGCTCAGTTTGTAAATTATGACTTTTGTCTTCTCTAAAAAACATTAATAACTGCATAGACATGAGTAAGAGTAGCCCATATTACCAGTTGTTTCACACACCTGTTGGTACCAGTAGATCAAGCTGCAGTAGAAGACCTTTCAGGTTTGAGTGTGGGGTGGGCATTGTATTGATACAAGGACACCAAATATTGATATTCTGTTAAATGATTACCTTATTTAACAGAAGGGTTTGTCACAATGGGTCCAGTCATGTTTCACAAATCCCAGCACAGCTTAAAAATGACTTCCTACAACAGGTTCGTTTTTAAGTACAAGCATGAGCCACTTAGATATTTTGTCATTGAATACAAATAAGCCCTCTGACTATGACTTACACTTTTTCCCCACACTGACAACGCTTTCAGAGCACGTCAAAATGCTCCAAGTGTCTGAAAATATTGTCAGCCTCCTGGGGGTAACTATTAGTTGTGTTGTCAGTCAGTTTTGTTGCCATTAAAATGACACAAAATGTACAAAATCTGAAAAAACAACAAAAAACAGACAAGGCTGAGCCACTAGAACAGCTAGCTGTTTGTGTACCCTCGCTTTGCACATCAAAAATGTGTGCTTACAACTTCCCATAAAACAGCATCATGGAGTTTTTGTGACAAAGGCAAGCTAAAGCCATGATGGAA
The DNA here is from genome assembly GCF_057382275.1 of Copadichromis virginalis. Lineage (NCBI taxonomy): Eukaryota > Metazoa > Chordata > Actinopteri > Cichliformes > Cichlidae > Copadichromis > Copadichromis virginalis. The sequence goes on from NC_140633.1 coordinate 9,233,816, forward strand.
TAAGTGAAAAGCAGCGTGTTTGGTGACATTCGAGGACACAAAATAAAATACAGGCTGCTCCCTCAAAATCAGAGAAAAAGGAAGGACGCTCGCAAGGAGCTCTTGAGAGGCCAACACTGAGCTCTGATGAGAATGTTGACGGACGCTTCACGGTTACAGTATGCATCTGAGAGCTCACCGGGTATTTCATTGCAGTCTCTACGCTGAGTGCTGTTCCCCACACAGGGGGTGTTGCCCTGAGCACCACACACACGACTCCTCATCTGCAGGCCTGAGTCATCACAGGCCGACCACAGCGACCAGGCCATCCAGCCACCTAAACACAGGAAAAAAGAGCAATAAATAAAAACCCCAGCAACCACAAGGCCACATCAAGCTCACCCTCAGGCCTGGAAAGCAATGGGCCCACCCAAGCTGTCACCACCTGCGGGAACCTTTCACATTTCTGCACAGCCAAAAAAAGAAAAAGAAGAAAAAGAAAAAGACCCCAAACACACCAAAAGTGTTTGTGATGTAAACGGGATTGGAAGAGCAAACCAGAAGAGTTTGTTTAGTGCATAGCCGAGATGTTTGTCTCCCGAGCCAAGCTTTCGTGCTGTATCCCCGCAGCAGGCGACCGAGCAGTAAACAAAAGACTCCCACCAAAGAGGAAAGAGAAAATGCCCAACTTTCAACGCCTCCCTTTGAACCGTGCACTTGCTGCACTCTTTCGCTCCCTGTATTTAAAAGCACCAGAGTGGAGGGAGCACAGGCTACCACAAATGAAAACCTGATGAAAAGCTGGTTTGTTATTCAGCGTGCTCTCAAGTGTGCAGTTTTGGCAGAGAGAGCCTCAGTGGAGGCAGAAGGACAGGCCTTCTTTTACCTTTCCTATCATGCGGACGCTCACCAACAAGCTGCTCTGCTCTCTGCTCCATTCGTTCTGCACAACCACCTAGACACATGAAACAAACTGACCAGCTCAAATGTGTGCAATAACCGTGTATCACTACAACCGGCTTTAATTGCTTCATTTATTCCCATTTATTTTTGTCACCCAGACGACCTGCGTGATCACACTGTAGAGTCGGAAAGAACAGCATCAGGCCTGCGGGCTGCTCATTAGTATTCTGTCCTGACAGTCCTACCTGCTGTCCTCCATTACTGGTGGAGACTTTAATCAAATGACCTGCGACAGAGGCATCAAATATCCTCGTGACTGACAGCCAGCTTGCCTCTAATTACACATGCGGCGAGGTCGGCAGCACCAGGAAGACCCCAATAGATGACTGATGTTCGCCTGTCAATAAGCGAACAGATGAGGAGACAGATAGGGATCGAGAGAGACTGCCGGCAGCCTACTGGTGCGGGGTTAACAGAGATTGTTGGTCCGCATCAAACAGGAAAACATTAACCTGATAAAGGAGGCTGATTAGCATCTTGGCAAAGAGGGGAAAAGACAGAAAGTCATTTACCTTTCTTTGTCTGTAATTACCGAGGAGGCTGACTGTAAGCGTTACCCTCCGTGTGAATGACAGTCGGACTGATTTAAAAGGAAAAGCATCTGAAGAAGGTGACTGTTAAGAAGAAACGGCTGTTGAAATCTGACAGAAGTCATCTGCACTATAACACATCTGTCTACACTCACACATACACGTGAGCATCCCAGACAATGACTATTTGTCTGGGCCTGTTTTTGTTTGCCAGCAGACTAAACTGGTTATGGAAAATCAAGTGTGTGATCATGTATGAGTTGTATAGTTTTAATGTTTTCTTTGGGAACAGATGGTGATGGAGTTTTTATTATGAATGAATGATGAATTTTTATGAATTATTATGTCTATTTTTATGCTTGAGGACAACAGATGGAAATTAGCCCTTGGCTATAATCTGGTATGTTTACATTCATGTAATTTTTTTTTTTACATTTATGTTCATTAACATGCACTGTCCTAAATAAATAAATAAAAAAATAAAATAAAGAAAGAACAGATGACAAATCACACGTTAGCGACAAAACAAGGCTGTTTGAAATGAAACCTTAGAATCAGAATCGGGATGAAACCTTATGAGTTCGGCAGGTGGACTTTTCCCCCCATCCTCCTGGATTAGCAGGCAGATCTCTCATGAATATTTCAATGTCCTTGTGGGAGCAGAGTAGAAGTAGACAGGGGGGGGGGCTTGTTTTTATACATCTCACATATCATCACATGTGGGGAAAGCAAGGCTAACCTTCAAAGTAAAAGGGAAAAGAAGAATACTCAAACTTTTTTTTGTTCTTATTTAAGTCTTCTTCCCTTGTGTTTCTGTTATTTTAACTTTTAAGGTATAGATATGTTCTTAAACTAAATACATAAAACTTACCTGTAGTCATAGCTAGATTGTTTTATTTGTCCAGGTATTTAGGATTCCCGCCTCTTAGATGTTTTAACCTTAGCAATGAAACTGGACATAAGTCTGCGTAATCCACAAAGTTTGGCAGAACATCTGAATTTTACACGAGGCCACAGATCTGAAACAAAGGTGCAGCATGAACTGTTTTATATTCCACTTTCTTTTTGCTCTGTAAGGTCAGTTTAAAGTTAAGAGACTTAACGTAGTGCACCAATTGTTGTCTGGAAGCTATACCATACTCACCATCTTATCCTGGACAGACACTGTGTGATTTTTGGCCCATTTTGAGCCGATTTTTGAGTCGTGCGACCGTTTTGGCGATCGGCCCGATTTTGGCCTTCATCGTGCGTCGTGCATCGTGTAGTATACGTGGGGTAACGAGACGCGATTAACACCTCACGACCAGCTCCCGATCATCAATCGCTTGGTCGTGAGGGTGTCACCGCAGTTTCTCACACTGCGCACGCGCAAACACAAATGTCAGCGAAAAAGACGGCGCAGCACGGCAGTGCAGCGTGTGATCTGGACACAAGCGATGGAGGCACAACTTGTAGAACTTTGGAAAGCTCATCCGAGCCTTTTCGATGTGGCCTCACAAAATTATCACGACACAACAACCGTGAAAATAGTTGGATTTACACTGCTGCTCAATCACAGCTGCCTGACCAATGTTTTTCATTAGCAATTTAGCAAAGTTGATGGTGGTGGTGTGTGTGTGTGTGTGTGTGAGTGAAAGACAGAGAGAGAGCAAGCAACATTATTTCTGTTATAACCTTCATTTTATGGACGCACAGTGTGAGCACTCAGGTCGCATCAGAGCATCTGGTCGTATAGTGTGAGACCTGCATCGTGACCTGCGAACTTCTAACCCCTGCGAGTCAATCGTGCAGTTTGAGCAGGAGCTGAATCGCGCGACTGCAAAAAAAAAAAATCGCACAGTGTCTGCCCAGCATTAGTCATGAATGCTAGATAAACACTGTATCACTTTTATTAAATACATTGAGAGAAGTAATTATTTGATCTCCTGTTGACTTTGTTCATTTTTTGAGCAAACTTACAATCATTTTAAAAAGAGAAATAACATAAACCAAACATCCAGAAAAAGCACATTACATAAAAGTTAGAAATTGAATGCAATAGTGTGTCATTAAGTGGCTTAGTACTTGCAGGAAAGCACAGCAGTAAGTCATTTCTTGTAGCTTGTCATCAGGTTTGCACACATCTCCTTTATATTTCTTGGTTACTGCTTGGCAACTCGAAACTTCAGCTCTTAATTGTTATCAATCAGTTATAACCTGTAGAAGCCAGAATGGGTGGGTTGCACTTATTTCACTGTGACACGCAAATCAATTTTCAATTGTTTGATTTTTTTATGTAATGTAGGTTTTCTTCATTTTGGTTGATATTCTATCTCTCCATTAAAATGAATGTGTTATCTAATACTATGTGCTTTAAGAGGCCTTTCTGCAGCTACCGTATTAATTCTCTGCTCACACTCTGCAGGTTCATTGATATGTTTGTTTTGTATGTTTTGTCCACCTAATATTTTTTTTGTCTTCAGTCTTGATAAAGAAAGAGAAAGTACTTGCTACAGTATTTAAAGATGGAGTGCTCCAGTCTAGAGAAAGTTAATTGATATTTGAACTCAGCAGCCAAAAACAAAGGTTTCATTGCACCTGCAGAAAAAACAAACAACCTCTATGAAGCTGAAATAAAGTGCCAGGTCCTCCAATGGCCACTAAGACTTTGTTAAAGGTTAAGTAAGGGGCATGACTGCAACTTACTCAACCTTTATTAGCAGGTGAAACAAAGCAAGCAGCTGTAGCTGGCAACTCTCCGCTACAGCTCGCACCACCACTAATTAAATTCACTGAACTGCAAATATTTAACATGTCTTTTGCAAAAAAAAAAGAAAGAGGAAAAAAGAAGTAATAAATAAATCTGTGAATTACAGACTGTTCAAGATATATTACTTAGCACAAGGCAGCAGATGCCTGTATCTGTGCATTGTAAGGATACAGTTTATGGATGCAGTTTGCTAAGGAAACTTGCCAGCCTCAGATGATCACTTAGGAATCCACCTGCTGGTCTAAATAAGGCAACTAACTTTGGCCTTTGAAAACAACATGGCCAAAATGCTAATGTTTCAACATGCAACGTCCGCTAACCAATGGATGATGCTGTGATGGCGACACCCCACATTGACAAATTCACGATAGAGTGTTATCTATTCACAACTGGCCTATCTTATCAAAAGGTAACAAAACACACATTAAAACATAAGACCTTATCAGACAAATAACATTAAAGAAGATGAATTCAGCAACCCTCCAAAATAAATGACCCTCCTCCTGCAGCTCTCCCTTTCCTGCTCTAACCCCGTTCTATCAGATTCATATTTAGTATTTTGCTCTCTGGAGAAGGACCAATGTGTAATCTTTCAGCTGGAAGCAGCACAAACATAATTCCATTCATCTCCACAGTGAGCAGAAGCAATGTTCTTTTCTAATGCACTGCTTGTATTCAGGTGTGTAGCAAAGTGAAGCTGTGTGAAAGAAAAGCCAGGAGAGGTGCATGGGCCTTTGTCAGGCATGCTTGAGGATGGTTTATGATCGAAACGAGACCAGTGGCAGCAGAACTATCAATAATGAGCCTCCTGAAATCTGGCCAAATAATACAACATGGCTAAAATCCACAGAGAATAGCGAAGAAAATATGTTGGTTCTGTAAAATCCATCTCATAAAGCTTTTTAAGTAATATTACACACATACTGTCTACACCTGGGCATTCAAAACCTCAGATTGATTAAATAAGATATCCATATGTACCACAACATCAGTGGATCTCTTTTCAAAGCTTTCTGGAGGGGTTGCCATGGTACTGCGAGTTCCAGCAGCACAGCAGGAAATGGCACGGTGGGAGGATGGGTTGTTTTCTGTTTATCTTCTCACATATCTAAGACCTGGTTTATTCATTAGGAAAAGATGAAAGAAGCAATTTAGCAAAGGGGACGACACAGAAATTACACGGTGTGGGAGATGATTGCCTGCCCGAAGGTGTGATAAAAGCACCTGAGCAGTGGTGACACGGCAGAACAAGACTTTGAATTTCTATGTGACCTTACCATCGCAAGGGTGTGTGTTGCATAGGGCTTCCTCGGTGTGTAGTCCTATGCAAATGTCTCCACCATTGGAAGGCGCGGGGCTGTTACAGGAGCGTGTCCGCTGGTAGTGCCCGCCACCGCAACCCACTGAGCACTGAGACCAGGACGACCAGCAGGACCAGGCACCCTTCACTGTAAGGCACATAAAGGAACGTGTCACATAATCACATACCGCTCTGACTGATATGATAATGTGCTGGCTGTAGATACACACTGCACCAGTAATGACATTTTCTGAAGGCATACTGGGATTAATTTAGCTCAGTCTGAACACCACGGACATCTAATTAACGACGCCAAGAAGGGATCAGATATCACATCCTCCTACAGCGATAGTTAGGACTGCGATGCGTGACCAGCTGACATTGAATCCTTTACAAGAGACAAAGAGGTTGATATGCAACTTTGCAAATGAATATTAAATTTAGCATTTTCCCATTGTATATTACTCTGGTTAGCATTGATTGATGTTTTTAAAGTGACATTAGTGTGTGTGCTTTCAACAGCTATGGACTTGAGACTTAAAAACAGAATTCAGTTACAAGTTATCTGATTTTAAAAGCTGGTGTTTAAAGTGTTGCAGTGCGGTTTTGATGACTCAGAAAGATCTGGGCTTTTTGTCAGAGGCTATGTTCAGCTGCTCCCTTATTCACAAGGGGCTGTCACAGCAGGTAGGTCCACATATTTGATTTGGCAGCTTTTTTCCCTCTACCAGATGCCCTTCCTGACGCAACTCCAAAGGGATTTGTGTCTTCTCCTAGGATTATACTAGGGATGTATCACTTGCACCTTTCAATTGCACCTGCCTGATGTAACCCCAGGCTATATGAAAAAACAAAATGTTTTAACCCTGATGTAAAGTTGCTTGTTGCACCGACTGCATATTCTTTTTGGGCATTTAAACCTTGTGCAAATGTTATTGCTAAATATAGCAAAGCCAAACAGAGTATTTACCCTACCTATTAGAGCCCAGCTGGTGGAGATGGGCTCAGGAAGACTAACAAATAGAGAAAAAAGAAAAAGAAATGGTGCTCCAACAAACACAATTTGTCCATGATGGCTTATGTTTGTGTTTCTTTTTCATATTACAGGCATCTATCATTCATTTCTGTCTTACTTTGAACTACTCTTGCACACACAGTCTGTGCCTGTGCTCTGCTGTCTTCCTGATCACATCATAGCCTACTTTGTCATTACTGTGTCCTGCATTATATTGATTTATTCTCCCCATAGGTGCCGTTAATGTTTCATTTGATCTAATCAGAAGAGGGTGACTGACTAACTGAATGGCTGGTTGACTGGCTGATGTCTGTCTGGCTGACTGATGGGGAAGAGCAGTGTTGCCAGGTAACATCACAGTGCTGCAGAAAATTCCATTAGCTGAGTGGATTAGTGTGACACCGAGTAAGGCAGGCTGTGAGCACTTAACTCTGACTAACTCTCACAGCCAGTCCCTGCTCTGCCTGACTAACTGGCTCTTTACCCGGCTGACTGGTTGAGCGTCTGACTCAGTGAGTTAGTGAACAACTCACTGACTTCCTGACTGGCAGTTTACAGTTTTTCTGACTCGTCCCACCTGTCTGCCTGTGCCCCTGCGTGGTTGACTTGCTGTGTTCATTTACATTCAGACATATGAAGTCAACCATGTGTTTGCCCGGCTCCCAAGACAAGACACTGACGTGAGTCAGAGTGAAAACTTTGAAACAAACAAACAAAAATAATTATGCCACGTGTGGTCACTCTGTTAATCAAAGACTTGATTACGAAAGTTGAGATCAAGCTGATATGTCAATTTTAAACACTTAAGACTTGCTTTGATAACTGACTTTTTCCATTTGATCTAATCAGTGTGTTGATTTAAAACTTTGATGGGATGAGTACGGAATGCCAATTAACCCGGAAACGTCAGGTGAAAGACCACACAGGGCGTCAGTCGCCTTTAAGATGCAAATTTCAAAATTATAGGTGACTTTCTTCTTGAGTGTGAGTTATTACATTCAAAATATTTTCAGAAAACTTGACCTCTAACCTCTGACATTGAGTTCAAGGTCACAGACATTCAAACTCATCCGATATTTTTATTAGCTCATCGATAGATGCATGGAGGTATTAATTTGAAAATCCTACGTCAGCCCATTCTTGAGTTATCACAGCAGCAGTGTCTACTAATGACCAAACATCAGCTACAAAACAAATCACTTTAAATGCGATGAGGGCTTAAGACTTGTTCTGGATTTTTAAATGGTTTGGACATGATCTTCCTTTTTTCTAAATTTGGTAAGGAATGGATGAGAGATGGATGAAAAGGCAAGCTGTCCAGGGTGGACTCCACCTCTCGCCCTATGACAGCTAGCTCCAATCCCCCACCCCCTTTCGTTGTATAAAAACAGCCATCACCTAGATGAGCAAATTTTAGTTTTTGATATCCAACATGACGCTGTATAAATTCTTAATTATCATTTGCTGCATCATGATGCTGCTGTATTATGCCTGTGTGTTATCTATCTATATCTTTGTTTTAACCTGAATCTAATATGATCACCTTAGAAGCCTTAACTACCTGCTGTTAAATCTTGTTTGGGAGAGAGCCAGTCAGAAGGAAGCTGACTTAAAGTGAATGAAACGGGAGGGAGTGAACTGAATGACTGCACCGAAGCCCAAGTAAGATAAATAAGGACTATTCTGAACAGTTGCTCATGCAGAACTACTTTAGTAGACCAGCTGGAGAGGAGCACAATAGGCCTCCTGTAAAAGCTTCCAACACTGAAAATATATTTGATGATTATTTTAATCCTAGAAACGCAAAATGTTTATTGTTTTATGCAAAATGAACTTATAACAATCATATAAAACTCATATCTGAATTAAAAATCTACTCACTGGATGGAAACACACACACTTGTGTTTCCAGTGCACACACTAACACCCTATTCATTTTAATCACCTCAGAGATCTATATTGCCTCCATCCCTCTCTCTAATTTCATCATCAATTACTATTTCGCACTCATTCTCTCTTTTGTCACTGGCCTTGTCCTTCTCACCTGTGTGTCTGCCAGGGACACGTGTGGTGAGACCGGCTGTAAACGTGACAGTAATGGCAAAAAGGCTCGCTCACCGGCTGCTTCCCAGTGCGAAGTAACCAAGGCTGCCTGTCCCAGGCTTCCTTAGGTTACATGTGTCAGATGCAAAGTTAACCGAGAAGGATTGTATTTGGATTCAACAACTGACATTCAAATACACAACAGGAATTTGATCAGCACTGCACCAACATATAATAAATCATTAATTCACAAGGTACCACTCATGAATATTTAAGTCGACACCCTTAAAGCTGAGTTCAGAACTTTTTTCAAGAGTGCTTATTGTGTGTGTGTGTGTGTGTGTGTGTGTGTGTGTGTGTGTGTGTGTGTGTGTGTGTGTGTGTCTGTCCTCATTCTGTTTAATAAGTGTAGCCTGTCAATGCAGCAGAAGAGTTCTAGGTCAGCTGATTATGGTTTGATGAGGACTTTGAAATAGATAACTTCATTTGTCCAATAGTGCTTCCTGCACTGCTGAAGCTGCTGGTAACCATTAGCAAATGAAGCTAATGATCCACTCAGCAGTATTTTAGTACCCCCACTGACCTCCCTCCCTCTCTCGTTCTTTTTCCATCTTTTTCTCCGAGTGTGAAAGTGTGGATGTGTGTCGATTATCGACCCACGATATACTGAAGAGGTTAGCAACAGGACACCAACCGCCTTTATCCATCCTCGGTTTATCTTCAGTTTGTGATTACCTGCAATCAGGTTGTACTGGAACACCTGCTGGGATGCTACACGACATATTTGAGGATGTGTCATGTGTAATATATGAAGCAGCTAAAGTCCAAAACCTTTGAAAGGCCTTCAGTAAGCCTGCAGAACTATTGCTCAGGACCACAAATTACAAGACAGTCTTGCTGCTTGTGAGCAAAACGTAACAGGGTTTGTAGTGTATCTTCACTGACCTGGACATGCCTGGACATTACAGTCCTGATACTCCACAGGCGAGCCACGGCAGGCCACAGGGGCACTCTTCCCCTCTGGGCCAGAGCAGGTTCGCCGACGGGTGCGATAACCTTTTGCGCAACTGTGTGAGCAGCTTGACCAGGTCTCCCATGATGACCAGCCTGTGCCCGATACTCTCACCACTGGAGTCTTGAGGAGTTCCTCGACAAGGGCTAAAGAGAGAAGAAAAATAGGGGTAAGAAAATGGAAATGAAGTTCCAGTTTAAAGAAATTTCTGCTGCGCTGTTAGATTGAGATCTTAAAGAATTTCACCAGACACACGAAGCATGAAAAGTCTTTGACTGAAAGTCAAACATTGTGTACATGACTTTGCCAGGAGGCATATTTCTTTCTCTTTTCCTTTCAGACTCGGTCTGTGTCTCTCATGCATCCTGCGATTTCCTGCTGTCAGTGTTTCATCAGTTTGTCAGAGTCGATGCGGCCCCCCCAGGAGGCTGACACGGAGAGACAGGTAATCGATTTAGGGAAGGGGGCATTAAAAAGCCACCAGTGGGGAGCAGTGGACTGTGGCCCTGTGCAACTCTCTGTGTGACGGTGTGTATGTGGGAGCACAGGACTGTGACTCCGTCACTAACAGCATGTAGGGGAGCTAACAGGAGGGCTGTTTCAGCATGTCACAACTCTCCTGGGAGAAATCTTTGCATGCTGCTGCCTTCTCACTTGTTCACAGAGAAGTAGGCCAATTTGTCTGAACTACAGTACTATGTGTGTACACATAAACAAAGATCCAAATATAGACAGAAATTGCTATCCTACTGGAATTTGAAAAACTATTAAATATATAAACAACACTGAAATTTGGCTTTTGATTATCTGCACATTTTCTTTTCTGTTGTCTCTTTTTAAATATCAGAGAGAGCTGAAAAAAGCAACATGCTTTCAGTGTTATAGGTTGAAAAACTATATAAAAACCTGTCAGGATACTGTTAATCATGTGATTTGAGAGGGGACTAGTGTCCTGCACCTCCTTTGGACTCGTATTTTCATGCTTTAGAGGCTCTAACAAGAGTAACAGGCCAATCACATTTAGTTTGAGATCAGATCTCGTAAAATATTTAAAGTAGCATAAAAATGAACAGAAGTCAGCATAGAAAGCTGGATGTCACGGTGCAATGGGTTAAGTAGAGCATTTTTACCTGGGAGAGCAGGTTTTAAATCCAAAAGTCAGCATTGACTTACTTTAGTGTGTATGCCTGAGCTTGTGTGAGGGCCTTAGCACAGATAAGAGAGAAGGCAGGAGCAGGGATGTCTATTTTCATTGACGTTTTTACTGGTTAATCTATAGAGAACATTGATTTGTTCAGGCAGCTGAACCTAAAGGTGGAGATCGGAGCATTTGTTTTTATAGTGCTGCACCACTACAGAGCTTACAGTGCACAATATATGATTACAACTCATGGACATCATTACACAGAAACAGATGACACACAAATAAATAACAGAGTAATAGATAACCGTGTTATGTTCAGTTAAGTTATATAAGCGTGGATCGCTAGTTGTCACGTAACAGCCCTTTGAAGGCATCCCAGCGGCAGCAAAGGAGGAGAGATTGTGGTATATAGAAAAGAGATGGCTTTTGAGCCTACACTTGATAATGTGAGAGCCCACCTCCCAAACCTGCAAAGGCAGCCTATTTCAAAGGAGGAGAGCTCGGTGAGCAAAGGCTCTATCCTGTAGCAAGCAACATCAGCGAGCGTAATCGACAGATTGGAGTACACACTGGAACAAAGCACTAAAGGTAGATTTGTGTGCCATTCGTGGACAGATTACTGAGTAGTGGTACTCAATAGAAGCCCAGGTTGTGAAGGGGTCAAATCCTCAGTGGGAATATATTGTTAAGTTTTGTGCAGAGAGCACAAAAAAAAACATTTACTTGACTGTTGTTACACGATTGGAGCTACTAGAAGAAAATCTGCTGCAAAATGCATACAGTAAAACTGCATGTTGAATGCCCTGTAATTGGTCCGTGATGGAGATTGTGGGGATGGAGCTGGACTCCCTCAAGGTGGTGTCGGAGAGGCGGATGCTGTCCAAGATAAAGACAATGTTGGATAACACCTCCCACCCACTCCATGACATGTTGGTCAGTCACAGGAGCTCGTTCAGTGAGAGACTGAGATTACCGAAAAGCACCACTGAACGACACAGGAAATCATTCCTGCCGGTGGCTCCCTGTACAACGCATCCACTTAACACACTGTTTGCTGCTACAACTACACATGTTTCTTTTCCAACTATTTATCTATGAGTGACTTATGTATGTATGTATGTATATACTGTATATGTATATATTGTACTATTCTTAGTTAGTGTATTGTCTGTCTTGTCTTAATGTTGGTTTAAAATGGAGCACTGTAACAAAAAATAATTTCCCCCAGGGATCAATAAAGTATTCTGATTCTGATTCTGATTCTGATAAACCCATTATCTGATAAGAGCTCATAAATGTTATATTTACATGGTCACTGTTTCACATTATTTTGGAAGACATAGCTGTTTCCATGTTTAATCTTTAAGAAAGTAAGAAATAGTTAAGTCCATTTCCCAGTCAAACATTATCATGAAAATAAGATAGATGGCAAAGTACTATGGACATGTCAACAAACCACAGAATGGCAGCAAAGGCTTACATGGCAATGATCCAGTATAAAAACGAATGCTATCAATTCAACAATTAATCAGTTTAAGATCTGATGGTGTTTTAACTTGTTGCAGAACAGCTACAAATAGTAAAAGCAAAAGCAGTTAATTTAAGCTATAAAAGTTATGTGACAAACCACAAGCCCCGAGCTGGGAAAAGGGTTGCTCCTCAGTGCCAGCGCTGAAGGAAAACAGCAATAGTCACTCTTAAAAATGTCTGCATTTAAAACTGAGTTGTGGAGCTACTTAGATATCATTGCCAGTATGTGAATTTTATTTGATGCTAGGTTTTCCTCTGAACCCAAGGTGACAGTACTGTAAAATGTGACAATAAAACTCTAGAGACAACAATGGTTAACTTACTATCTGTCTCACAGGCCACTGTGCCATCGTTAGGACAGAAGCGCGTCTCCACCTTCTTCCGTCCAATCTGCAGCTCGTGAGGATCAGACAGGTGGGCCCTGCACATGTAGCGCATCCTCTGCTCTTGACGAGCTCCTCCCTGAGTGACATTGACGGGCATCCAGGGTGTCCAAGGTGTGTTCCTCTTCACCTCTGGACAAGCCTCCAGGTTACAGGCCTTGTACTCCTGAGAAAGAAGGCGGCAGAAGCTATGAGTTTGGTGGGGTTTGTTTCTTCCATTGTTTCTGCCTGTACAGACTGAAGCTAAAAAAGGTTATAAAAACAAAACACACATTACACTGTGTGCATGGGTGCACTGAAAAACTGACACAGAAATGAAAATTGTTCCTCTTCTTTCTGTGAAAACTAAACTGCAGGTGCTTCCCAAAAAACTGTGGAGATGGAACAATTACCTTTTATTTTTCACACAAAATAAGGAAAATCAGGAATGTTACTGATTTCTTTTGTGAATAAAAAGGGAAGACAAACTGGTTTTCTTCCCAGTTAGGAGGACTTGCCTTGCCCTACCTCTATAATAATGTTATTCCACAGAAAGTTTTCATTAATGTATAACATTTAATAACTCATAAACCACTGTAAAAACCAAAAAAAATCATACATTTATATAGCAGATACATAGTGAAAAAACAGGAATGTGAACGGGTTCTTTTTCAATAGTAAAAGCTGTAAAACCTTTGAAAATACGTTAAAAGTTTGAAATCTGTGCACATTCCTAAAGCCGTCCAGCGGGCTTGACTGGAGTCTTTGCTGGATCGATTGTAGGCCCTGGGCCTTATGTTTGACACCCCTGATTTATTCCACTGCTCTCTTAAAAATATCAGATTGTGCAGCTGTATAAAATGTAGTTTTTAAATTATTGGTTCCATTATTGTTTTGTGTTATGTGAGCAGATATTTATGTGAGTGCGTGCGTTTCCTACCAATGCACATCCTGGGCAGCTGTTGCCATTCTCGCAAGTGCGGACCCTGGAGTGGACACCTCCACCGCACTCGGTGCTGCACTTTGTCCAGGAGCCCCACGGGGTCCAGAAGATAGGCTGGGGACAGGACACCCCTTCATTGCAGAACCTGTGAAGATGGCAGCGACAGCAGGATGACTAAAATTCAAGTCAGAACTACAGACTTAGAGACTACACTTTTGCACTCAAAAGACAGAAAACTGAAATTCAGCATTTTTTTTCACGACATTAATATCTATACTTTTAACCTATGAAGGAGCTTCTGTTGTGGAGTGCAGTATGTCGTGGTTTATATGATGAAAACAATTTGAAAACTCTAAACATCATTTAATGGCTGTTAAATCACTGTGAATTTTACCACAGAAATTAGTTAACACAACAGAAAACATCTCTCAGCTTCATGTATTTTGGAACTGGGTTTTCTCCAGACCTGGAATGTGAATGTTCCAGTCTCTAAAGCACTTTGAGTCAACTTCTGTTGTTTAAATGTGCTATAGGCTATAATAACACATTGTGACAGTCGGCACAATACATTTTTCATGGTACATGTTTGAGGTATATTTTTTCATTTTGAAAAAATAAAAATTTAACACAATTCATTGGACCTTCGAGGATAGAAACAAAGTATCGATCCTATTGTGCTAGAATCAATCCGATGCCAGCGATTGAGTTGATACTATCAATTTTTGGATCAATCTGCCCACCTCTATTCATTGGCATACGTATAAAAGTCTGATAAGGCAAGTCAATGAATACAACCAAATTCTAACTTCAACGCTGTTCCAAAGCTGGGCCATGAGGAGAGCAAACGCCTGATCACAGCGAGGACTTAAGAGTCCACTGATGTACCCTGGCACCTGGCTGCGTAAAGCCTTGTAAATCACGAGTAATGAGGAGCATGAACTGTTGTCGCTGAGAAACAAAGAGAGAGGTACCTTTCATCCCTGCTAGGCCCGACACACACACGGCCACCGTGGCGAGGTGAGGGGTTGTTACAAGAACGCTGGCGCAGCTCGAAGCCTGTACCGCAGGTTGTGCTACACTGTCCCCATGACGACCAGGGTGTCCAGCCTCCATTTCTATGAAAGAAAAATATTAGCAACAACAACTTCTCTATAATTATTCCCTGCTGCTTTTAGCATTATTCTTGTATATAACATTCTTTAATGCTATAGTTTAAAAAAAAAAGCCTTTTAGCTATAACTGCCTAATCAGTGCTCTTATTCTGACTTCCTGCAAATAAAAATACAAACACACAAAGACAGCTCATTCTGACTGGGGAACATTCATTCAATTTGCTTAAGTGCTTTGTTCCTGGGTCTCACTCGTCATGATTTAATTGGCACTTTCTGCAAAAGCACAATTCAATTGCGACACCAAGGATTAAATCTGGCGTGACTATCCAGCGGGATGAAAGTTCCTGAGCTCTTTGTCTTGACTCCGTTCTCTGTAACACTGATTAGCCAATTCCCCCGAAGACAGCGGTAGTAAGAGATGTCACAAGGAGAATGTGGATGTCACCTACACTTTCTAAAAAGATTCATCACTTTCATGATCTTTCTTATGTTCTGTCAGAGTAGGAATTGCACCCCGAGGTGGCTGCTTCAAAAGTCACTCAGGACATTCCTGCTACAATAGCAGAGTTTAAGTAAAGGCATTAGAGTTCGTCTGATCGTTGGCCCAGCTCATTAGCAAAAGGAATAATTTCAACCTGGCAGTGTCCGTTGGACTCATCCAGCATACATTAACTCCCAGAGAGGAGCTCTATCTGACAGAGTGACACAAGAAATGCAAAAATGAAATAAATTTTAGTAAAATACTGAAATAAAAGGAAAAAGGAGTCCAGCTGAAGTAACGCTATAGTTTAGCTATCAGCAAAATGTAATGAAGGAAACTTGCAGCAGAGAAATCCATCTGGAGCATCCTTAGATGCTACACAGAGCTTTGCAGAGCACCTTTTTCATGTTCCAGCTGTGTACTGTCTCCTTGGGGCAGTGTCAAAAATATGTGGCAGCAGTAATGTGGCTACTTATGATTGTTTTGTTGCTGGTCCTTTAGGGTAGCCCCTACTGTGGAGAAGACAGTGGTCTTAATAGACAAACACTTCTCTGAAGTGAAGTGACACACAAACCGTGTGGAACTGTTACAGTGTGGTTAGCTTTCATGCTTCTTCCTCTTCATGCTGAGCTCCTGAGATCTTTCCTTTCCTCCTAAAGCCAGCTTATCAACCAATCAGCATTTCTATAACTATTTATAGTCTAATCAACATTAGGTTGTGTTGTTAGGCCTCAGTCACGCAGTCTTAATAGCATGTTGAGACCTGTTGGCAACCACCGGTCAACACCACCTTGTGATTAGTTTGGTCACTAGCTGGTTGCCGTAGTCACCAGCAGTTAACTTTGAAGACACGCGTGGCAGTAAAACTAACATTTGTGCCTCTTCTAGCGTGTAGCTAACAGTGGTAAGGAACAACTTTTACTTTGTTTTCTGTTTCCGGTTCATGTTGCACTTTTTACCAAAGCTTGAAGAGTAAATTTGAGCATTTGCAGAAAAAGTGGTCTCATCCGCATGCAGACTACAGCGAACACGGCAATCAAAACAACTCCATGAAGGTTTTTGTGCAGCACCTGCTTTCTGATTGATTGGATCTAGTTATAACCACCAGCTTGCAGAAGACACTTACCAATGGGTAGAAATAAACATTTATTGAATCCAGGTTGCCAGGGGGTCACCAACTGGTCTCAAGGCCTGTGTGCTTTATGTTTTTGGAAAACAGCACACAAGTGTACCTTAGTAGCCTCTGTATTGGTTGAATTTGCCTCTCTTTACACTTACAGCCAATTGAGAATCACAGTTCAGCAAATAGACTAGCCTTTCATCCACCTGGAGAAATCCGCGCAGTGGGACAGGAAGAACCCACACTGCATTACTGTGCACTCAAAAACTAGTGTGAAAAATAGAAAATCACTCTTTTCAGATATTTTCTTTTCTACCTTGAACAGTTTGACACCTCGATGGTGGGGCCCTCGCAGTTTTTGCCTCCACACCGAGGGGCAGGACTGTCACAAGATCTGGAGCGACACAAACAGGAGCTCACACCATCAACAACATCATCATTGTTGCAGGGTTGCCACGGTGCCCAGGGCCCGAAGCCGCCGTCGATGGTCTGGTTCCGCAGCTGGAAAACACACATCGGTCATAAGTCACAGGAAGCAGACAGGCCCTGCTTACCAAAATAAAGACGAGACTGTTTTTAGAGGAGTAAATGGAAATAAAAGCACTACTATTCACTTCCTTCTGCCAACTTAAACTTAAATCCCTTTGATTTCTGTTGTTTAAGCTTAGTCAAATTCACCTTCTTTTCTTCCTCTGCTTTATCCTATAACCTGCACTTGAGCCAGCTCTTTTACCGGACACATGAATGGTATCATCCACTATTGAATGTGAAAAAAAAGATGACATTAACAAAGCGCCTGCAGTACGTCTTACACCCCCGCTGTAAGAAGAAGTCAGGCGCCCTTGGCCTTTTCTTACAGGAAAACGAGGCCGTGATGTCACTCTTACCGGACAAACGGTGATGTTCTGCTTCCACTGGCTCATGTTAGAACTGTCCTCCAACGTGGTGCATCTGCGCTGCCTAAAGTCCCAGCCGCAGTAAGGGTCCCTCGCCTCCAAGCACAGTCTGCGCGGAGAGGAGAGGAAGAAGGAGTTTTCAGCACAGTGAATAACTGTATGGATAAATGGCCTGTATTTGTATAGCGCTTTACTTGGTCCCTATGGACCCCAAAGCGCTTTACACATCCAGTCATCCACCCATTCACACGCTGGTGATGGCAGCTACATTGTAGCCACAGCCACGCGCACTGACAGAGGCGAGGCTGCCGGACACTGGCGCCACCGGGCCCTCTGACCACCACCAGTAGGCAACGGGTGACGAGTGAAGTGTCTTGCCCAAGGACACAACGAGCGAGACTGTCCAAGCCGGGGCTCGAACCGGCAACCTTCCGATTACAAGGAATTAAAATCCATTTTACATATGTAATCTGATTAAATAGAATATTGCATTTTTTATACACTGAGTGCAGAAGTTTTCATTTGTTTCTTTTCTTTAATAAAATGTATGGAGAGGTCAAATAAACAAACCACTAAAAACCACCAGAAACAAAAAAAGTTCATTAATGAAAGTCCTCTGTTAAACTGCAGCAAGTAGCACACGTGCATTTTAAGGAAAGACTGCGTCGATCAGAGTTTTTGATGCAGTGTCCCTCCCTCTGCTCAAATACTAACATGAAACATCACCCAAGCAGTGATTAAATATTTGCAAGCTCCCCCAGTAAAACAGAGGCTTAATGACAGCTAATTAAATCTAAAGCTGTTAATGACGAGGCTTAGCTGCCAGAGCTGATCTGGATGCCTCAGGAAGACAGAATAAAGGCATCAACTGAGTAACTCCTCTCTCTCAAAAGGCGCCCCTTCACTTTCAGCATCCCTCGCTATCCCCCTTCTGCTTCTCTTTTTCAGCTACGGTCCTTCCCTCTAATCGTACTCCTTCTCTTTTGCGATTTTCCTTAATTGCAGCGCTGGAGATTCTCTCGCTCCTGTCTTTCAATTCTGCTGAAAGGAAAGATTCTTGTTGCTTTCCCCCCCTGTTTTCCTGGCACAGGCACGCATGGTTTATTTGAAGAGCCCTGTAGTGTTTTAGCTGAGAGGTTGAGGAATGTCCAAGTGTTGATACAGCTCTCTGTGAACGGGCCCTGAGCTCAGCGATGAACTCTAGGTCGGTTTGGTTCCATAAAGACATTACTGCTTCGTCAGCAAATCAGAGGTGACCCCGGCAGACAAACAAAACGAGCGAGCGTGGAGTGGCAGCAGCGTTCCTCTGGTGATCTGTGGCACAGCTAGCCGGGGAAAGGACGACCTTTACTTTGCGACCACAGACTGGTAACCTTTGTGTGTGTCGTTTTAATTAAGCGGCTCTATTACACTGGATGCAATCTCCGATACCGACGAAACGATAATCGTAATGAGGTCGGCAACAAAGTCACAGTTCACTGAACTTAATAGATCATTTGAAAGGGGGGGAGGGAGGAGCTGGATGCCATTTTGGCTCAAGGGTGACCACACCGTGTCTGGAGTGACTTTGACGGGTGGCTTTGCGTCGTCACCACGGCTGAAGAATTCTCATTTGGTTTTCTGATTAGCCAACTTCCCTCCAGCACACACACCACTGCAGAGATCAGCTGAGCGGAACAATTAATAAGTGTGCATTTCATGGAGAATAAATGTTGTACGAAAAGGAAGCGGCGGTAGCGATTTAAAGCCTAATTACCTGTGGGTAATATGTGCCGGGAGGCAGGCTGGGAGGATTCTGACCTCAGGGAAAGACATTCGGTGGTGGATTCACCCGGTTTGCATTGATTTAGGGACATGAATGAATGCAACTCATAGTATGAGCTATTTTGAAGACTGGAACAACTGGAAAGCTGATCCTGACAAATTGGCTGACAAACTGAAGTGCAGATGTGAGAGGGTTAATACATCTTTTGAATTTATCACTCCATCACAAACGTGAATTACACCGTTCTGGGTAAGAAGGTGCAGCTTTCCCCTGTTTTGAGTTTCGTCAATGTAGATGCAAGATAGGCAAACTTTTATAAACCTAAATTAATATTTTAGACAACAGCATAATTCCAATTTTGAGGCAACAGGTTGGCGAATGTTCCAACCAACAGCACCGTGTCTACAAAGACACGACCTTATAATGTATTTGTAGTACAATAAAAAAAAGACAAAATCAGTGGTTGACCTCATGGGGCAGATTTACTAAAGAGGGCTGCAATAAGAGCTGTATGGGTGACCAGTGCAGATGGGTGTCTATCAATAACAGGATTGCAAACAAACAGATGTGAGGGTTCAATGAGACTTCCAGCAGCGTAGGTGCAATTTGCTTTTTGTGACAAACATAAAATAAGAGAACTTTCTATGATGTGTTTATTCAGTTCAATATAATTTTATTTATATAGCACAAATTCACAACAGCTGCTTCAAGGCAGAACCAGAGGTTATGTCAGGAAGGTAAATGTGTGTAAAACACTTTACTGCTCACAGAAGAGATCACAGCACTGTAGGCATTATACTGTCGGGGGCCCTGGGTCTTGGTCCTTGGTGTTTCTCTGTGCATGCTTTTTGCAATTCTTTTTGGTTTTGAGGATCACTCGTATTTAAGTTTAGGGTTTTTTGTAATATTAGCGAGGTTGCTATTTTCCTTTATGTCATTTATTACATCCTCTCAAGCTGTTTCTTTTTAGCACCTTTGACATTTACAGCGTTTTGTTTCCCAACGTTTTTGTCAGATGTTGCTGCCATCAAATTCTAAATGAGGTAATCTTTTTCATGAAACGGTATGTCTCAGATGTTCTACTGAGAATAAAATATGAATTTATGAGATTTGCAAATCATTGCATCCCATTTTTATTTGCAGTTTGTACAGCATCTCTGCTGTTTTTGGTTTTAGCCTTGTACCTGTGAAAATCCATCCAAACAAGTGGAGGATGAACATTAGAAATCGCAGTAAGGAGGGATGTGAATAACTGCTGTTCACTGGTAAATAGGTATGACAGCTAAAGTGGTATGTTGCTCAACATAGTCTGAATCTTTAACAAAATGGGTTTAAAAGATGTTTTTATTAAAAAATCTGACTGCTTTTTATTTTTCGTATATTAATAGGATGGCTAAAACTCTTGTGTCCCATCCTTTCTTTCCACCACATCCCAGTTTTAATACTAGTCAAGGGAGAAAAAGACAGTGTGCCAGACCATTTAGCTCCCTCTCTGACCTTTTCTACAGCTGCATAACACACCAGCCAAAAGCTCGCAGTGCTATTCTGCCTTGACGGCTGACTATTTTTTAAAAACAGCACCACTGTAAAAGTTAATTAGAGGCAGTGTGGATGGAGCGAGGGCTGTGTGATGGGAGCAGAAAAGCTAATTCCTCAAGCAAGTGCAAAGGAATGTCAGCCAGAACAGGAGGCTGATCCTGCAGATACGGAGAAGTGTGAGGCCTCTGAAAATGGCACAAAGTGTGTGCGTATCTTAATTTGTGTAAGTGTGCACATAAGCAAGCGTGCTTACTCATGAGCACTTCATCTTCGTACACCATGAGGGCGTGTCTTTGTGCTGTATGTGTGAGTGAATCGTTTGAGAAGTCTGCAGGGTACTGGCTGATATTTAATTCAGCAGCATGCATGCCCAGTGGCACACTATATCAAAACAGAGAAGCTATGGAACACGGCCTGTTAAATTTTAAACATACTGAGCAGCAAAACTCAGCAGCGCATATAACAATAAGTCCGGACAACTGGCATCAGAAGATAAATTTCCTGCATTCTGTCGGGGTGTAATTGGCATTTTAAATCGTTTGTGAATGCAGTAAAAACCAGTGTCTCCTTTTATTATTGGACCTTTAACAACCAGACGTAAAAACAATAGTGCACCTCGCCTTTAATAGCAGGCTGTCAGTGTATAATTGCAAATATGATCACCAGAACTGATAAATTATGGATTGCATTCAGCCATTATTAGATGTCACGCTGACACTCGGAGAAAACGTTAGCAAAGGCTGTCTGGAGGGCCTGACTCATTTAACATATGTTGGCATACGGCAGCCTCTCCATCTCTCCATATGAGCTATGCCATTTCTTTTCAAACATCCACTCTTAGGAGACCACTGCTGTCAAGGCACTCTTCATCCTCTCTCCAGGGGGAGCGAGCCTGTCCCCAGGGATTCTTACCCCCGCCTGCTGTGCTGGGCTGAGCTGGCTATTTAAGAAGTCTGCTCATGATGAATCGGAAACAGAGAGAACTCCTGCTAGCACTCAGCGCTAATACATCCAATTAGGCCCAGTTGGAGCCAGGCTGAAGACTGATGGTGCCGTGTCCAAAAAAACTCAAGAAAACAAAAGTGAGATGGCTGTCTGCCAAAAAAAGAAAAACCTTGCTGTCCTCTATGTACATTTTTTGGCCCCGGTGGATAAAAAGTAGCTGCATCATCACAGAGAAACAATGGGGCGGCAGAGACAGGCTACACGACAAGGAGAGATCCAGGATAAGAAATTATATTAAAACGGCTGAAAGAGTGGAGAGGAGAAGATATGAGACACAAAGACGACACAGAAATGGGCAATATGAATATGGACAAAAATAACCAAGAGATGAAAGCTCTTGTTTGTTTGACAACATTTTATCAACCCAGTCAGCCTTTTTGATGGAGTTGTAAATCTATAATCCATCCCATCTATACTGGCCCATCCAATCCAATTTTATACTTGGCAGGTCAAACATCCATCACAATGGATGCAACCTCTACCTAGGACTCTTGGAGCTATTCTTAAAATTTTCTTTGGACACAGAGAAGAAAACCTTGATAGAGGATGCGCGTACAAAATCCAGGAACCAAAGCTCCCATTACAGAATGTTCTAACCCAGCACTCCCCAACCTTTTATGCGCTACGGACTGGTTTAATGTCAGATGATATTTTCACGGACCGGCCTTTAAGGTGTTGCAGATAAATACAATAAAATAAAATGACACGGCCGAGACAAAAACTGGTATTTTATAAATATAATAATAAAGGCAAATTCACTGTGTAATTGTGTAACTTTATCAGCACCGTCCTCCTGAAATGCACCAACAACATTGAGAGTAACATCCTCCTCTCTGCCCCTTAATACTCTCTGGTCGCTATGGTAATGTGTAAATATTTCTTTCAAAATAAGACACACAACTACAACACAGGAAAAGACCCGGGGAAACCAAGTTAACGATGAAAACCCTGAAAACCTGAGCCTCAACTCTCGCGGCCCGGCACCAAACAACTCATGGACCAGTACCAGTCCCTGGCCCTGGTCTAACCAGTGCAGTTCCCACTGTCACACTCATGTGTGCAGCAAAGGTAGATGTCCCAGTCGGTGCTGGTTTATTCCTTTACTTTGCTGACTGTTACTCACTGGTGATGTAACATGACACGTGAGGTCACAAGTCAAGCAAGAACAAACAACCAAAATAAAGAAACAGAGGAAGAAGCTACTGAGTGACCAGAGAAATTAAGTGGCTTGTAGCAATGACAGGAAAAAAAACAAACACTGCCAGCAAACTAAAGTAGGCAAATAACAACTAATCTCAAATTTGAGGCAAGTTAATAAAGGTACTAGGAAATACACAAGAACGTTATCTATGAGCAGAGCTTTGAGTAAAAGCGCTAACATTCACAGGGACCAACACTCAGCAAGAATGTGAT
The DNA here is from genome assembly GCF_057382275.1 of Copadichromis virginalis. Classification (NCBI taxonomy): domain Eukaryota; kingdom Metazoa; phylum Chordata; class Actinopteri; order Cichliformes; family Cichlidae; genus Copadichromis; species Copadichromis virginalis. Next base: position 9,256,717 of record NC_140633.1, read on the forward strand.
GGGAGATGAGCAAATACCACTTTAACTGACATCATACATACAGTACACGTGTCTTTGATGATGATGATGATGCCTGGCAACAAGAGTGACAGTCTGTAACGTGTAGGAGACTCCATAATGAAACCATCACTCATTAACATGGCAGCAAACACGGAACTGCACATGCTCGGGTTCCCAGCAATACAGTCAGCGCATCTGATGTAGATCAAATGAACGAGACAAGCGAACAACATACACCGACACATGGTTTACTGCATTTATTAGAGAGAAATTTAGGGACTTTGCATTTGCGGCAGAAATTAGAAAGACCCTTTTCTGAATTAAGAATAAGAATTGATTAGCCCCACTTTGATATAGCCTAAATTGTTTATAAAGTGGATTATATTCTCAAAATAAGACTGAAGCTAACCCCTCTGTTGATTTCAATGAATGCAAAAAACCAGGAATGCATTTCCATTAATTAATCCCCATAATTAATGTCCTTTGATTTATAGTAACTACAAGTCATCGGTGGGGCTGGGGTGGGGGGCTTAAAGACATGCTGGAGGTTAAGACATTGTGTCAGCCTAAATCAAGGCTGGAAGAAAGTGGATGTTGAGAAAGCAATCTAGACAGAAACTGACAGAGCGAGAATGAAGCAGAGACAGAGAGAAAAAAAAGATTACACTGAAGTGTAAGTGAAGCCAGAACAAAACCTGTAATAAAGGAACAGCATTCTGGAGCAGTAATAAATATATCCACTGTGTGAACACCTTCTCCCTCCATCTGCCTGAGTCCTTGGCTGGTGAAGTGTTCCTCTGACAGGTCATACAGGCTTAGCAGCAGTGAGCTCTAGAGGCCTGCTGACAGACTGGCAGTCGCAGCCGACGGCAAATTGAGTTTGCTCGGTGACCGGGCTGTAAGCTCCCCCAACACACAGACAGGAAGTCTACAGCTCCAGTAGAACGACAGTGGCTTGGTTTTAACAAGCAGCCACACACAGAGGCGCAATCGGAGATGCTAATGGTCAGTGGTTTTCCTCAATTGCCACTTAGTGGTTTCCTGTCCTTGTTTTACACTCCTGCTGCAGGCAGGCTTAGCGTCCTTCCCCCCACGAACGCTGCTGGGTCACTATTAATAACACAAACATAACCACAAATTCTTAAACAGCAAATTGAGCCTGAGCCCTTCAGGCAGATACAACTGTACCTCTTGTAATAAAACGTAATGTAAGCACACGTGTGAGCGGCGCGGTTTTTCTGCAAGAATGCAGCTGCTACAGAACAGCCTGATTTGTTCCGTTTCATCCTCCTCGACATTATCCTAATAATTTATTTAGCATTTCCTCCTTCTCATAGTTATTTTTGTTTCAGAAGTCTTACGTTCTCCTTTTCTCGTGCTCTGCCCTCGTTCTCCTCAACACCAGCTGTGAAAGCAGTCAAAGAAAAAAGTAATAAAATCATCTAACTTGAAACCCCCGTGTACAACCACTTCTCCCTGTCTGACACCTCCAGTTTTGACAAATGAGTTAACCAGTCCAGTAAAGGAAAAGTGCAACTTTTAAGTTGGCTTTTTGTAGGGGATGTAAGCACCATGCTGCTGTGAAACTTGTAGTTTCATCTATTTGGCAGTGTGGACTAACTTGCTTTATTCAGTGCAAGCAGTGAGAGGCAGGGGGGGAAAAAAAGACCTGATGGATACAACGCTGTAGCTAAGCCTGCACGCTGCTGCGGCCAAAATAAATCACTCCACTAACAGAGTGAGATAGAGAGATAGAGGGCTGTGTGGAGGACAGAGCGGTACTGTTAGCCAGAGGTACCAATTGGCCAGGTCAAATATAATTACCACAAATAGAAGGACAAACACACACGGGCATGCAGACACACACACAAAAAACGGCAAGACAAGCTGTAACGTTTGTCTGCAAGCCATCACTAAAAGGATACAAATCAACAGCGCTTGAAAAGGTTTAGCAGCGTAACATAAAAAAAACACTCGACTTAAAGACAATGCAAATGTTGTTCTGCTCTCAGGGTTTTCAGCCCCGACGTCGTCGCTAATGTGGATCAATGGCAATGAAAAACTGAACAGTAAAGGCACTTTATGTAATTGAGATTTTAACTGGTAACAGTTCAAATCAACTCAGTGTTAGCTTGTTGTTGCTGTGAGGTTTATTGTCTTTGAATATATGTTATTATGCATGCTTTGATCTTTAAAAGTAAGTATGTAGAACCTCCTGAACCATCTTCAGTTTAACTTGTGTCTCTTTAAGGACCTTTCTGGATAAAGCATGGCCTTGCTTGACTGACCCAAAGAAAATGAGGCATTGGTTATGGACTATAGGTGCAGCTCGCTAACGGCTAAAGGCTAATAAGCCATGGCGACCGTGGCTCAGGGGGTTGGGAAGCACATTTCTAACCGGAAGGTTGCCGGTTCGATCCCCGGGCTCTCTGTCCTGGTTGTTGTGTCCTTGGGCAAGACACTTTACCCTACTACCTACTGGTGTTGGCCAGAGGGGCTGATGGTGCGATTATGGCAACCTCGCTTTTGTCAGTCTGCCCCAGGGCAGCTGTGGCTACAACTGTAGCTTGCTTCCACCAATGTGAGAGTGAATGAATAGTGGCATTGTAAAGCGCTTTGGGTGCCTTGAAAAGCGTTATATAAATCCAATCCATTATTATTAATAAAACCTCTGTTTTCACCCAGTGTACCCAGGACAAGCGGAGACACCTGCAGTCAGCTGGTGCTGATGGAACATATTGCTTTAATGCAAAATAATTACCTTCTCTAAAAAATCCTCAAATTTAATTGCATATTCTATGATATATTCAGCACCGTTTGTCTTTCTTTCAGAAAGATTGCTCTAAAAACTCCCACCTGAATTTCATGAAGCTTGTGGAGTCATCTGGTATAAGCTGAGGAGATGCCATTAAAATGGGCTTAGAGCCAAAGCTAATAAACATTAGCCTCACTAGCGGTGTAATGTACTAACACAGAGGATTCCTGTTTTGATGATTTGCATTAATAAATAAATAAAACTAATCCACTACATGTTTACTTCCCCAGATGCCAGGAGTACATGAGAACTACTGTACTCGCTCTTGTAGCCAACAATGACAACATTGCTTGTGGCGCATAAATATAGAGGGGCACCTCCGCCTTCCTGTATCAAACTAGCTGCTAGGTCGGCATTAAGTGTTAGAGTGTGATGTAGATAAATCAGTGAGTACTTTAAGCGAGGCATTTTATTCAGTTTAGCAGCAGAATGACTTCCCCCTTGGTATGAAATGACATATGTTTTACATTCCCAAAATACTAGGGTGAAAACTCTATCCATCCAGTTTCTTCTCGTTATCCAACAAATGGTCACAGGGGGTTGGAGCCTATCCCAATTGATATGGGGCGAGAGGTCACAGTGCCAACACGATCACCAACTAAGCTAACCCCACTAACCGCATGTCCTTGGACTGCGAGATCAAGATTATGTGGAGAGGACTCCTACAAACACAGAAAAAGAAGATGCAAACTCTACACAGGAAGCCCAGGACCTTCTTGCCATGAGGCAACAGGGCTAACCGCTGTACCACTGTACTCAAAAACCACTTTAAGGTGAATTTTACATGTGGGTAGTGATGGAGAGTTTCTCTGTGTCCAGAATTCTGCGTCCCTCTATAGAGGCACTCCAAACAAACTGGAGGACACACAGACATCCCTACAGACCTTCGCATTCCCCCTCTGATAGCAAAATTTGCATCACTTAGAGCCCGCGGGACCCACGTGGCTACAGAAATGATAAAACTAACCTTAAATGAAGGATCTCGGCATCACAGCTATTCAGTCTGTCCATTAAACAGTTACCTGGTTTCTAACAAAGCTGATAATAATAATTATCATGTCTCACCTGCTTCAGTGTTTGTTTATGTGTCATAATAGTGTGCCTGCTAATGGGCCGCTGTTCGCTGATATAACCATATCAGATTATTCAGTTGTTACCGGGGTGTGAATGAATATATGGCTGCATGGGAATAGGATGGCTGCACACAGCACGGGAGGGAAATTCACTCCACTCATTCAGACAACAGTACAATGATTGGGAGCTAACTCAGAGGAGGAAAGAGCAAAAGGGCAGGTGGACCTTTTTCATGCAGTGCTAACAGTGTGTACCCAGAGAGATACTCAGGAAGACACAGTGAAAGAACAAACAGGCCTGACCTCTGATCCAGTCTGTTTTGTACACAACCGTGGACAATTAAAGAGGTAGTACACACTGAAATGTGTGTTTTTAAAATGTATATCATTTCTTATAAGTTCTATATAAGATACATATTCTCAATAGATGATAACAGATGAGAACTTTATACACAAAGTGTGACTGTCAGCTATGTGTCAGCAACTAGATTTCAGCTTTGCATTTTCCGTACGTTAGAGCAGCTTTCCAGCTCTGTAACCTGTCCAGTTAAGCTCTCCAGAGTATATTTGAGCGATATGATGTGCTGTGAATTTTATCTGGTTCAGCTTTAAATACTCAGCAACAAGCACTAGTCTTGCTGATTAAGCAGTGCCACTGGCAGTTTCACAGGCCATTCCTTTTTTCCCACAGTGTATTTACTCTGAACAATACATTTGAGAATAGCTTGACAATACGCTTGTGTAACACAACCGAAAACCTGTTTAAGCCTCCGTGTGCAGTATGTGTAAAAGAAAACAGCGTTTCTTTGGTGAACAACTTCTGATTTGAGCATGAGACTAAAAAAAAAAAAGAAAAAACAAGAAAAAACAAGATGTGAAAACCCAACTTTGGCTCTGGAAAGTTTAATTGGCATATCTGAGTAATTGGATCAGATTAGCACTTAATGAAAATATAAGCTGCAGGCCTATTCACATGCATGAATTGTCACTACCTGGCCATTTCTCTTTCCCCCCACAATCTCCTAACTCAATATCACACATCTGTTTTTTTTCTGGTCACTTAAGTCCAACTAAATGAGCTCAGGTGTCACCCCAACCGACAGGTTCAAAACTGTTGTATTCTCCAGCTCGTTTTGCCTTTGGCTGCAGAGCAATGTGAAAGATAATACGTATGAAGTGCAGGGGTGAGCAGAATATCACAAACTAGATTAAATGCGGCCCTCTTCCCAACCTCCCAGCCTTCCCCCTTCCTCTTATGCCCTTGGAGCCCACTCTTCTTATCGTTTCACCTTTGTGTGTCTTAAATAGCTTATTTTACTCGCCTTTTCGATCTCTTTCTTCTTGTTCCTCTTTTGTGCCTGATTCTCATCTTGCAAATCTCACCCACCCACATCTTATTAAACACAATGGTCACCTTTTCCTGGTGTGTGTGAGTGTCTGCTCCGGTGTGTCTAGGAGTTTGGATTTTTAGTAGAAACAATGAGCTGACTCATCATGCAGCATGTATATTAGAAAGTGTCCACCACCAACCCACGCATATATCACACCATGGAGACTGCCACACACACACACACACACACACACACACACACACACACACACACACACACACACCAGGAAAAAAAGCATTACGCTATTTGTATTCTAAAATGAAATTGACTTTGAAGGACGGAGGTGGCGATGATCAGATGCAGAAGCCTCGACAAACAGCTCCCCTCACCCACCACGGAGACTTTCACATGAATAACACTGGAGCTGGAGATGGGAGAGGAAAGCCCCCCTCCCTCCCTCTCTGAGTCTTTGTACCTCTGTCACGCAAAGGCATGCCTGTAGAAAAACTTCTCTGGCAGCGTATGAGGTCGCTTCACACATAACTTTTTATTTATCCTCTGATTCAGACACAAACAAAAGGCAGAACAGTGCTGTCTCTGTATTATGCACAACTTCCTTACTGCAAAAAAAAGAAGAAGAAGAAAAACCACAACAAATTAATTTCCTCCAGCTAGCAGATACCACCCCATTCATTCGTCTGGTTCCATAAGGACTTTAATGATTATAGGCAAGGCCTTCCAGACATTAATCCTAGCTGAGGACAGATAATTGTCTTCAATAGGGGACCAAGCAAGTTAAAATGAATCCAACGCCAAAAAGCTTAAAATTAGCAATTAAATATATACCCGATGTATAGGGCATAACAGCTTTAAGAAAAATAAGGTGTGCTATCTTTTAGCTTGTTATTTGCATTATTTTTATAGTTGGACTTTTAGAAAACAGAGCAAAAAAAATGCAAATGTAAAACAATGAGAAGAGGAGCGCTTTTAACAAAGATTCCTGCAAGGACTGAATCGGAGATGTTCCGATGCCAGAATGTTGTAATCAATTTAACAGCAACCCTTGTTGGCAGCCCCAAATGAGAGTATCTTCAAAGTATCTACTTATCAAAGGTGTAAATTGATACTATGATAATAATTAAGAAAGCTTAGAATGTAATATGACCTTCAGCCACGGGTGGCAGCACTGAGCAGAGTAATCCTGAGCAGCAGTCCAGTGGTTGAACGAGGAAAAAAATCTTTGAAGATCTGACACCAGGGGTGTCCAACTCCAGTCCTTGAGAGCTACTGTCCTGCAGCTTTTAGATGCATCCCTACTCCAACACAGCTGAACCAAATGGTTGGATTACCTCTTCAGCATGCCATCAAGTTTGGCCATTCATTTGATTCAGGTAGGTTGGAACAAGGATTTGTCTAAAATCTGCAAGACGGTAGCTCTCGAGGAGGGGAGTTGGACACCCCTGATATACACACAGTTGTCACATCTAGGCTTGTGAGATCAAAACATCAAAAAGGAGCACACAGTGTGGTATTTTATCTAAAAATGGGCTGAGTCTCTCTCTGCAGCCCATTCATAGATTAAAAAAAAGAACTTTGTGTTTATTTTTGATGTTCTAATGAAGGAAATGCCAAACTATGTGACAAAGCAACACAGTTTTTTTACTGCTACAATGTTACAGTTACAAAAGCATGCAGAGCTGTAACGTTTTAATTCAGATGGACTTGTTTTGTGCTGCAGAGAACAGACTCAGCCAAATGCCTCTGAAGTCATCTGCAAATCGACATCCAAAATCCCCTCACCCCACTGACGTCAGCGGCGCAAGATTCTTTACACATGCTGTCATTTAAAACAAAGCCATCCTGGATGAGTGAGCTTTTACAAGCTTGCTGTACTTACGTCTCCGTTTTGTAGGTGGAGCATCTCTCCAGCGGGATCTTCAGGACTCTGTTGTTGAGCCCAACAAAGAGTGACCTGTCACTATGCAGGATCTGCAGGCTCAGGATCGGTTCTCGAACACCTGATGGGAAGAGCTCCATCTCCTCCAGGTAACAGCCTTGCAGGTTCTTGTTGGGGGTAGCCAGTGCCTTCAGGATGGTGCCGTACTCTAAAAGAGACAGACAAAATAAAGCAAGGAACCTACCTCCTCAATCTTAAAGTTTTGGTTTTCCTCTTTCACTACTAACCTGTGCTGATGTACATAACATGGAAGAGGGTGTCCATGCCCTGAACAATGTCCACGACTAGGTTTGAGAAGCGAACGTCATCCTGCATGACCAGCGGATCAATAGACTCCGGCTGGACAACATCGTTCATGAGGTAAAGCCGCTGGGCGTCCTGCAGACTGCGCTCTGTCAAGCCCTGATTCAGACCCTTGTCATCTATAGTACCGCACTGCAAAAGAAAGGCAATGTTGGAATTTGGACAAAAGGGTATAAAGTAAGAGGAAGATGTGAAACTGTAAAATGCATATAAGAAAATCTAAAAGGCAGCGAGAGAGGCATGGACAAAAGCACGAAAAAAACAAACAAAGAGCATGCCACACACTCTTCTTTACACCTACCGAATCAATACGCCTCGTCTGGTGAGATTGTTTCAATTCCTAAATCTATGAAGTCTGAGTAATTGCAACTTTTGAATGGAATGTTATGTGAACACACTAACAGCGCAGCAGCTTAATGAGGCACTTGAGAAGAAAAAGTATGAAATGACAGTGTTCTGAAAAGCTTTGTTTGTGCAGCAGAGATTATCTGTGGATTGCAACTTCTGCTCATTCTCCGGGATTTGAAATGAGAGGCTGATTTGTTTGCTGATTCTATTTTTTTTGGTGAACGACAATGACGGACTGACGGGTGATTATCAATATGTGGTTTTGTGGTAATCACAGTATCTAATTGGTTGAAATCTACTTCTTGCCTTCAGCTGCTAACTTGGAGAATTGGAGACTGCAGCCATGCTGTGCAGCACCAGCAGCAAGCTCTACACACCAAATGGTGTGAAATCCTAGATTACGGATCCATTTTTCCGACTAAAAATGTCACAGTGTTACAGCCTGAAGCCAATAACTGAAGGAAAGGATATATATTTCTTACAACTGAAGATGACTTTCATTTTGATTTAAGATGAATTGAGTCATCTTTATGCAGGAGAGTGCAGCAACTGAGAAAATTGGCAAATGTTCTTTTAGGGTTTCGAAGCTTTTGTCGAAATGTTGCATGAATGAAAGAAAAAGCAAGATACTGAACTTTTTTGTTTTCACAGTATTTTGCAATCAGAAGATTACAAATTGGAAAAGATGGAAGGACAGCAGGGTAACTCTTTATCTTAATCAGTGTGCTAAGAATAGGAACTGGAAGTGCCAAAAACTGCACTTCGTCAAATGGCCAGCTTTAGAAATCCTTCTCAGTTCAGTTCAGTTCAGTTCAGTTCAGTTCATTTTTATTTCAAACATTTCAAACATGTGCCTTCACAATCATTACAAAATATCATTCCATTATTTGTTTGAAAAGGAGTAGGCTGAAGTATTTACTTATTTGTCCCTACCCCCTCAAGTTTTACCTCTCATTCATTTAATTTTTTTTTGTCTTAAATTAAACAAACAACATATGAAACATATGAAGTAAAACAAAACATAACATACATAAATCAAAAACAAGAAATTAGCAAGCCCCACCACAGTATAGTTTCTTTCATATGAAAAATACAGAATGTGTATATTTGCAGATACACAAGTTATGGAAAAACAACAAAACAAAACAAAACAAAAAAACAAAAAAACAAAAAAGAACCGCAACACCTCTCATACAAGGTCTTTAATAATCAGGCATAATCTTATCTTAAAGACCTCATAGTACCATATCACCCCAACAGAGCACTTTACTCTCAGATTGCAGGTTTACTTGTGGTTCCTTATGTATTTAAAAGTAAAATGGAAGACAGCGGCTTCTGCTTTCAGACCTCCCTCTTGTAAAATTAACTGCCAATTTGGATTCAAGAGACAAACACTCTCTCTACTATCAAGATTAGGTTTAAAACTTTGCTTTTGATAAAGCATATAGTTACCCTCCCTTAGATGTGCCGCAATTAGCCTATGCTGCTGAGAGATTCCCATGATGCGCATTTCTGAGTGTTTCTTCTACACTCACCTCATTTTATTTTCATTAGTTATTATTTATCTCAGGCTCTTGTCCACAGCGTGTCTTTGTCCTGTCTCCCCCACTCCATCCCTAACCAGTCGCGGCAGATGGCCGCCCCTCCCTGAGCCTGGTTCTGTCAGAGGTTTCTTCCTGTTAAAAGGGAGTTTTTTCTTCCCACTGTTGCCAGGTGCTTGTTCATAGGGAGGCATCTGATTGTTGGGGGTGTCTCTATATTATTGTATGGTTTTACCTTACAGTATAAGCAGTTGTTGTGATTTGGCGCTATATAAATAAAACTGAATTGAATTAAATCAATGATAACCATGCTGGTTGAATGGTAGCTGTCTGGTGTCTGATTGAAATGGCTTAACTTCTGCAAACTGGTATCCGTGAACTGGAGCTCTAATTACAGTTTCCTCTTTCACAGTTTAAAAAGGTAACTGACTGATTTAACTTTTAAACAGTGGTCTCAGTGAGGAGGTGTGTGGTTAAACTAACCTGGAAATTGTGGATGGGGTTGGGCGTGGGAAGCCAAGTGGAACGAGGATTCTCCTGGGTGCGGAAAGGCCCGTTGAAGGCCTGGGTGATGGCGCTCAAGTTGAAGGCACACACTGCAGATGCTGCAATACTGTTGCTTTATAGAGAGAGAAACAGGGAGGAGAAGACAGGAGGAAGAGGGTGGGGGAGGGAAAAAGAGGTAAAAATACAAATATTATTTCAACAATAATATTCATAACCGCTTAAAATGTTGGCAGCAAATGAAGGCATATCAGAAATCGACAATGTCCAGCTGTGCAATAAAGCTATTCTGCTAAGAGTTCCATCCTCTTAATGGAAGTCCTATCATTTATACCCACAATAAACAGGCGCTCCATGTCTAGCTTGCTTTGGCTGCAGGCTAAGCTATGCTATCAGTGCTGAGCAGTGAATGGCGACAGTATTAAGCTGAGGATATGGGAGGCAGCTCCACAGATTATGTGCACACACACACACACACACACACACACACACACACACACACACACACACACACACACAGTCGCCTCACAGGTGTAACATATGAGAGTAAACCCTGGCCGAACAAGCAATGCGAGCAAAGGTATTATCGTGATGCTCTTTACTAATATTGTGCTGCAGGGTAATGAGTTTCTTAACAACTTGCTACTGCTGACTGCTTCCTCCTCCTTCTTATACAGTACATCCAGTAACACACAAACTTTCTACAGCACAGTGAACAGCCTGCTGCCTTGACATAGCTTTTGCTGATAAACTACCAGTTAGAAGATAGTGAGTGATACCATTAAAGGGGAAAGAGATTGGGAGAGAGTGAGAGAAAAGGCAACAGCCACAGAGTGAAAGAGACTTGCACCGAATCCACACACAAGACTTTGCATTAGCAACACAAACATTAGCAGAGAGCCTTTAAAATTTTCAGCTGAGGTTTAGCGAACGCAATGTAAATAAGATGCAAGCCATTAGCGGGCCCATTGTGGACTTTTGTGAGTTGAGGAGTGAAAAATGTGGCTGTAATGACGTCTGCGTGGACACTCCATCAGCCTACAGAGAAAGGAATACTTTTAAAATGGCAGGGTTCCTGAGTTTGTTTTGGCTCCTTGTGTGAAGTATGAGTCATTGAAGAATGCTGGTTGCGGGAAAAGCTGTATCACTGGGGTTTGGTAAATGGTTATTTGTTCATTTTTCTTTCTTGTTCTTTTCCTGACACATGACATATTTATCCATCTCTTAGCTAGACAAGCCATATTGGAGAATTTATTTGCAATTACTGAAGTTACAGCTACAGTAATGAGATGTGCTGCTGGGTGAAAAATGTGCTAGGACACTTTTTATAAGGTTAAATGTCTGGTCTCTTTCGACCAGGTTCAGGTTTATATGGGGCAATTATCTGTTAGGTAAGATTTGGGTGTTTTAGATACATGAGGGCTAGAATGACATTATTTGTGGATCTTGTCAATCCTATTGTTTGTCTATTTTCACTACATCCTATTATGCTTTGGGTAATACAATTTCAAAATGCTCCCCCCCCCCCATAATGGCAGTGATTTAGCTGTACGTAACACCCGAGCCCAATAAATAATTTTAATTCCATTTTGGCAAAGCTACCCTATGAACAGTCATGCTGAATTAGTTTTCATCAGTTTCCTTTTCCACAGTATTCTGACCACCTGCCAAATACTGTTTTGGTCCCCCTTTTACTGCCTAGACATCCCTGACCCATCGAGACATGGACTCCACTAAACCCCTGAAGCTGTGCTGAGGTGCCTGGCACCGTGTTAGCAACGGATCCCTTAAGTCAGCGGTCCCCAACTCCCGGGCCACGGACCGGTACCGGTGGCATCCTACCAAGGTAGGATGCATTATCCTGCTAAAAGGGGCCGCAGCCATCAGGGAATACTATTTCTTGGTCTGTTACAATGGTTAGGCAGATGGTACGTATCAAAGTAACATCCAGATAGATTTCCAGACCAAAGGCTTCCCTGTAGAATATTGCCCAAAGTATCACCTAGCCACCACTGGCTCGCCGTAGTGCATCCTGCTGTCAGGTGTTCCCAGGTCATCAAAGAAAACATGATTCATCGGACAAGGCCACCTTCTCCCAGTGCTCCGTAGTCCAGTTCTGACACTCACGTGACCATTATTGGTACTTTCGGTAGTGGACAGGGATCAGGATGGGGCACTCTGACTGGTCTGTTCCTATGCAGCCCCAGTGCTTATAATGGTATGCCTGATTAGTGTAATTAAGATTCATCTTTAAAGCTCCACTTTACCACTTTTTGCAGCAATCGCCATTGCCTACTGGTGGTGGTCAGAGGGCCCGGTGGCGCCAGTGTCCGGCAGCCTCGCCTCTGTCAGTGCGCCCCAGGGCAGCTGTGGCTACAATGTAGCTGCCATCACCAGTGTGTGAAGGTGTGTGTGAATGGGTGGATAACTGAATGTAGTGTAAAGCACTTTGGGGTCCATAGGGACTAAGTAAAGCGCTATACAAGTACAGGCCATTCTTATTCTTAGTTAAATAACTTTGAGTCTCTAGTTTGATGTTCAAAGTAATCAGTTTTTGTATATGACTAGAAAGCCAAAATGTCACAATCTGTTGCAACCATTGTTTTTTTATTAAGTTACCATTCTTTTTTTTCTTTTCTTTTTTGTCCCGTTTGGATCTTTAGCCATCAGAATTGTTGTCTTAAGGCCAAGAAAGATGCCAAGCGGATTTATTTTACCAAGTGGATCATCATGGCCTTGCCATATTGGTCCATTTAATTGACCTTTATTATAATTATGTATTTATTTTATTTTCGGTTGCTATAAAACGGGACAGACATGACTGGGGGATAGGACAGGGAGAAAGAATGAAAGAAAGAGGGAGAGAAAGAAATACAGAGGGGAGAAGAGAGGGGGGGGAAGAAAGAAAGAAAAACAAACAAAACACCTGGATCACCTGTATGGAGAAAAAAAAACAGAAGAGAAAGCAAACAAAGAAAGAGCAACATAATAAATACAGCACCATCACAATAAACTAGCTTGCAGTAGATAACAGTAGATACTAAATATTAAACGATATTGTGCAGCACGCAAGATAAACAGCGCACAATGTGCTTTGAGGCAGCAGCCAAGAAAGGTGTAGTCCGCGTCTGTGTACACCTGTGTGCACACCTGTGTGGATCAGCATGCTTGTATTCCAAAGGTTTCTCCATGTAACGATCTGCTAGGGAGTGTGGGGAGCCACAGCCCCGTCCACCAGGGTATGAAGCAGGTATGGAGGAGATCCAGGCCCCAGACATCCAGAGGCCCCAGAGTACGAGGACCCGAGGAGGACCACCAAAGGGGGGGAACCGTGCCACCCTCCTGGGAAGAGCTGAGTAGAGCCCCAAAGGAGAGGTCACCCAGCAGCTACGGAGCAGAGGCCAGAGGGGGTTGCAGTGGCGTGCCCGCGGGCTCTGCCGGCAGCCAGCTGTGCCAGAGAGGACCGAGCTTCAGGCCCAGAGGCCTGAGGGCACCCCACCCCCTGGAAGGGGCCCAGGCGGGCCACAGGCGCCTGGCCCTGCCAATCGGCCACCAGGAGTGAGCCGGTACATACATGAGCGCCCAGCCCCAGTCGACAAGAACTACCAACACACCAACGTCTGAGGGCATCAGCCACCGGCAGGGAGTGTGGTGAGGGGAGATAGGCCTCCGTACTTTAGAGGGCCTGAGATGTACCCAGAGAGGTGGAGTCTAAGACCCAACCTGACATATAGACACAGACGAACAGGCACACGCGGACACAGACGTGCATTCCCACCCCATATACACAACCAAATACTCGGCACTCACCCAACGTGTAGACAGACACAAATAGACACTGCACAGACAGTCGCACTCCCCAAACATTTTCTATATCCCAGGTCCAGGTACCCCCGCCCTCAGAGGGGCAAGCCGCACCTAGACCCAGGAGATGTAACCCTTCTCTCTGGGGTGGAGGCAAGCGGACCGCCTCCTTATCTGCAGTAGCAGGGAGGTCCCGCATCCCGGACCCCAATCTGACGGCCAGCACCTCCTCCCAGCCCCCCAGCCCTGACGGCTAACAGAACCGGGGTGAGTGAAGACCCCAAACCTCCCTACGCCCGCTCATATGTAGTGTTGCTGTGTGCTGTTCTAAAGTGCATTTAAGTTACCATTCTTACCTCAGAGTTGTTTCTAAGGTCTGCTGGGAGAGTGCTGGTTTCTTCTGTTGATTTTTGCGTTGAATACTACTTTCTCAGTGGTCCAGTTCAGGGCAGTGAAATAACTAATAAGTTCTGTCATTACCGCAGGGAAGCAAAGTGCTGTGCAGCTCCAAATGAGTTCTGACTAAACATTGGGAGAAGCCAAACAGGTGGCTCATTGACTGACTCAAAGGCCATTGAGGAAAACAGCCTGCACACTTCAGTAAAGGACTTTTTCTGGGTTTTTTTTTTCCTTTTTTCTTTTCCAATGGCTCTGGTAGAGAAAAGAGTGGCAGGGAGGCAGAGAGAAAATGTGTAAAGCAGAGTGAGCCGCTGTGGTGAGCCAGCAGTAACCAAACCCCAACTGGAGGAAACCACAGGCAAATGCGCTGCAGTCACTGAGGGATATAGCCACAACAGTTTGCACATTCACACAGGCACAACTACACAGTTTGACATAATAGAAAGTTAAACTGTGGCTCCGTGGTCGTACCGTAGCTACAGCTTGCATTAAAGCTGCATTCGGTCACAGAAAGCCTGACATCGTCCAGGTTATTTGAGAGGTAATGCCAAGAGAGCAGAGCAAAAGGGTGCAGTGAAAGGACTGCAGCCTATTGCACTAATGGATGCAACCCATATGTTTTGAGCCTGCTTAAAAGCCCGGGAAAGTGATTGAAAAGCTGTTTGACATCTGCTATGCTGTTTGCCGCCGCTGCTTTGCCACTCTCCGAGGCCCGGGACCACAATGATTACTGTCAATATGAGTGAAGTTACTTCTTCAAGTGATTCATCTCATTCCAGCAGCCTCATCCTCTCACTGGTTGTCCCTTTAATTCCCTGTCTTATTTTACAGAATGTATCCATGTCCATCACTCTCTGTCCGATTTCTTTACTCCAGTTTGAACCAATTTAATTTAATGCTACACACGATATGTGTTTCTCTGGATTTTTCATTGTATGGTTTTTACTGTGCTCCCCTGCAGGTGTGTGGCTTTTTGCAGAGCATCAGAAATGGAAGGAGTTCGAAAGAGAAGGCAGAATAAGAAAGATCAGGTTGACGAGGCTCTGCCTGTGACTCTTACTCTCTCTTTCTCTGTTAGATATGCATTACCTCCATATCCACTGATTATTGAACACTCTCCAAACCAATATATAACATGTTTTGTAGCTACTTGGCGCTGATTTTGCAGTGCTGTATTTTTACAGTCGTACTATATATTTCTATTTTTATTAACCCTCTCAAGGCAGGCGTTGCAGATTTGCAACAGTTAAAAGCTAACAACCTGATTACCCCACATACATATTTTATGAGGTTTTTTTTTACTGAGAAGTACCACTGCAGGTATTCTTTTGTGCATTAGCAACAAAAACTTAATTTGAGCCTGAGAGGGTTAAACTGCCTGTTTTTATCTGCAGCTAAAATGAGTCATCTCTTGGTGCAGCATCAAAGTACTGCTTATTCATAAGTGCATCAGTAATGATAATGACACAACGTATCTGTATAAAATGTTTAAAAGGTCAAGTTCTTTAATTTTTTAATACTGAGTTATTGCTATTTTACATAATGACTCAATTTGCTGATATTTTACTATCACAGAGCATTTTATTAGGTACATGTGTTAACATAAATATCTAATCAACCAGTCACATGGTATTAACATGTTTAAGGAATGTAGACATGATCAACACAACCTATAAAGTTCAAATCATGCATCAGAATGCGGAAGAGAGGTGATTTAGGAGACTTTGAACATGGTATGGTTGTTTCAGAAACTGCTGATCTCAAGGGGTTTTCTTAGACAACCATCTTCAAGGTTTACAGAGAATTAGATGGGAAAGAGAAAATATCCAGTGCGCTGGATGTCTCAGATCCCTTTTTGATTACAGAGGTCAGAGGAGAATGGCCAGACTGCCTCAAACAGTCAGTCAAATAACAACTCATTACAACAAACACAGAAAATACACTGAAAACAGTGTATTCATCTCCTGATGGCTGCTATCAACAGGATAACACGCCATGTCACAAAGCTTAAATCATGTCAAACCGGTTTGTTAACATCACAATGACTTGGCATGGACTGTATGTGGATCCAAAGCTTGGTAAAACCACAAGATTCAGATCACAAAAAGATGTCTTTAGTGCAATAAACACACTGCAGTTAAGTTTAACTCCAGGCCCCTAAACATGGTCGTGCTGCCAGAGATACTCATTATATCACCCAATGTGAATTAATGCACTGCTGAAAATAGTCCAACAACTCCTCTGTTTACTGCTAAAAAAAAAACTGCAGGGCCAGCTGTTTAAGGAAATTAAAAAGGAAACTATATTAACACATTGCCAGTTGTCATGCCTTCTCAAGACTTGCTGCCAATAAGAAAGACATAGCAAAAACGAAGGCTTTATCCTTCAAGTAAAACTGAAGGAACTGAAAACTTAATTCTGCAGATGCCGTGGCACTTTTCCAAGATCAGTTCAAATAATAAAAAAAAAAAAAAAAAAAAAAAGGTGTAAGGAAAGTAATGAACTCCTCGCTCAGCCTGGTTTCATGGCTCCCTGCAAACCACAATCAGCAAAGATCAGAACACCAGAGAGTGTCTGGTAAACACAAGAGGCTTATATGCATCTCACCTGATAATCTTATCTTTTTAGTTTGGAGGTGGCACAGCTGCTGCTGCACGTTCGTTTTGTTTGTGAGCTTCCTTTTTCTTACTAAACATTTTTTTTCCTGGTAGCATCACCTGACTGGTCGAACTGTGTCCCTAGTGAGTCTGTTTTTAACTTGCTGCATTAAAAAAAAAAAAGATTTGACAAGCAAAATGCACGTGCAGCGCTAACACACATCAGAATCCCCAGCTTTTTAGCTAATGCACCTAACCTCGTTTTGTGTGAGGAAGGGTACAGCTCAAACCACATTAAGGCCAATGTTTCAACCTCGTCGAATACCTGCATCACAGCAAAAAAGGAAAAGGGCCCACTCAGCACAGCTACATGGCTGCAGGGACCAGAAATTGAACAGAGGCTGCCAGGATTATCCATACATATTTTTATACTGCACAACAATACGCCAGCAAAAGCAACAGCTTTGCCCCGAAACAGTCACATTCAGAGGCAGACTGAGTCAGCAACACCTACACTAAACAATAAAACAATGCCACGAGTTCAATAGGTTGCACAAAAATCCAGGTGTTAGATTGGAGACATCACAAAAAAAATCCCAGCGACGACAATAACAATCTGACACACAATTGAACCTCGGTGGGGGGTTTCATCTCTTAAAAATGTGACCTATATTTGCTGCGTGGTGAATCAAACGGGTCAAAAAATTAGAGAAAGTAAAGAAAATGTTAATAAAAATGTGTGTTTGTGTGAAAGCTGTAACATAAATAGTGGAAATACAGAAGCAGAAGAGTCCGTGAAGCTGTATTCAGATCAGGCCCAGTCTTCAAGATGGGCTCCCAGTTCATTTCAAGGTAGATTGGATGTCAGTGATGTGACGGGAAGAGAACATTGTGTAAAATCAGAAATATGGTAGTTATGTGGCTTGTCTCACTCGGCTGCCCAGAATATCATTTATCGTACACGTCAAATCTGATCTGGCTTGAAGTCAGTCACATATTTTCCAAGGATAGGAGGGCTCTCAGGGTCCCTAGGTGTTCTGTGAGTAAGTCAGGGGTATGTCTCAGTGAGTGTGACTTGCACTAAAAGTATGACGCGCCAAGTAACTATTGTGGCTGAAGCTAGAGATCATTTATCCTCTAATGAAATTAGTATTTGTGGAAGTTACAAGTCGGAGTTAAAGATCTATTTGCACCACTTTCCACTGTCAAATTCGAAGAATACGTGTCCAACAATTTATATAACTTTCCCAAAATAAACTCATCGCTCTGCTAAATCTGCCTTTGAACGAGGCAGTCTGGACACTGTAGCGTGAACCTGCTTGTCTGTAGTACAATCTAGACCTAAAGAAATCTCTACATCAATTCCATTCACATTAGTTGCATGCAAAGATAACACTTAATCCGGCCTAAAAGCTCAGATTAGTCCATTTTTCAAAAGACTGAAAAAATATCCATCGTGTGAACAGTGGAAGTCGGGCATCAGTGCATCAGTGCAATGATTAATTTTGTTCTTTCCACTGATCTAAAACCCAAATGCACAGAGTTTAGAGAGATATACAGCAGATCATTTCATTTAGAAAGCTGAAGACATCAAATGTTCTGCACTTTTGCCTCATAAGTTACTTAATAGATAAATCACTTACACAAATTACACACTAATCAATTAATGGACCATTTGTTGCAGTACTCCATATCCCCCTGCTAACCTCTCCAATATGAGACCCCTCCAAGAACGGGAGAAGTGGAGGGGGTCAGTGAAGTCACCTAGAAATAGATAAGGAGGCTCATAATTAGTTAGTAATGGCAGGTTAGACACCTCAGCGGGAGAATCACTGCGCAGAAGGACCTTGCCAATAAGGAACCTGAGTTAATTAAAAGACCTGGCTGTGCTCTTAGGACTTAAGTGTCCTTATTCTGATGGAATGCTAAAACCTTCCTCACAGCTTGACGCGCTCTGTTGGACGGTGGTGGCTTTTTTTTTCTTTGTTTTTTTCTCTAATTACCTGATGTGAATTCATGGCTCAATCATCAACGGTTTTACAAACCAACCAAAATCAGAAAAAAACAATAAACTGGTAATATCATCATGCTAACATAAAGTTTACTTTGGCTTCCAGTTGGAAACTGCAATGAGGCTTAAACGTGTGTCAGCACAGGAGTTGTAGTGCCACGGAGGGCAACTGTCTCACTAACTGTGGCTGCTGAAGGCATTTTGGAAGCATTGCTAAAAAGCTGTGCTGTGTCTGCTTCTGAAGGGAGCTCATCAAGCTGCAAAGAGCAGATGAGGAAGGAAGCGTCCAAACTAAAAGGCTCTGTGCAGACTGAATGCTCTACCAGAACGCTCTCCCTGTGGTATGAACATGCACCGCAGCAAAAAACACACATTTCTGTTTAAAGCATACAACTGTCCATGTAAGCTACTTAACAAATCCTATTTTTCTCACTCTGTATCCATAAAATCATGAGGGGAAATGTACTTTACTGCCCAAAAAGTAGGATACCCACACTCAGCACTGCACATACAAAAGGGGGGAGGATCAAAGAGGTTGCTGATGCTCTGTTAGGGAGCTGCTTTTGCTTAGTGGGCTGTGTAGAGATTGAGTAACAGGGATGAAAACCATTATGTTTTAAATCCGTTTATACACAGCAGCATTCTTTGCAGTGTAATACAAAAATCAGCGCCTCCCTTTTTTAATCGTTTGATCTAGAAAAATTGAGAGAAGTCTTCAAAATGCTCATTTCACAAAGCAGCGCCTTTGAATTTTGCGAGAACAAAACTTTGTGACTGTTATTTCTTGATGAACAACTTCACCGACGACCGAAATTGTAGGTTTTGTCTGCCAAACATCAACCTAAAGTGACCAAGGGATAAACCAAGACGGTCACAAAGAGAGGGAGGAGGTGGATTTATAGTACCGAGAGCCGGCCCAGGCAGACAGAGGGTATAAGTGCTCCGTTCCAGCTCTTCCTGTTTTGTTTTACAGCCCCAAACTCCTGGGAGCAGCTGTGAGTCTGCTCAATTTAGGCCAGACAGATGGAGGCAGTGTTGGTGGTGATTGCATTAACATATCCAGCCCCAAAGAGCGAAGCAGTTTTGGAGGGTGGACCGGCAAGTCGCTTCAGAATTGAAGGAGGAGACAATGGGAGAAAGACAAAAGCTTGGAGCTTAATGATTTTTCTCATTACCTCTTCTCATTTCTCTATCTCCTCCTCTCTTTCTTTATCCCCCTGGCTTTTCATTTCTTTTGTCTCTCGGCCATTTCCTGCTCTCTCACGCTCTTCCCATCTATCACCAAAAATGGCTGCAGGCTGATGGGAAGCAGCAATGCAGTGTCAACTGCCAGCGGCTTAACAGGTGAGAGAGCAGAAGGTGAGAGGCAGGATTCAACTTCTCCCCTGACACTACTCAGAATACATCTGAATAGCATCAGCCATGGCTCCTCACACACACAAAGGCACACCTTACACGCACGCAGGCACAAAGTGCATGTACAGTTCAAGAGATTGTTTTGCCACGCTTGCAAGGTTTATCGCCAAGTCTTAATAGTTTCACATGACTTTGACTCAAGTGGTGGACTGGGTGGCTTCAGATTCGACTTTCCAAATTTAAAAAGAAAGGTTATGTACGCAGCATCCTTGGCATCTGCTACATACTTCCTTGTCACTGTGGAAAAGAGCATTTCATGACTCAACGGTAGATGTATATGTAGTGTTTTCTCACAAGTGAGAAAGAAAGTGTTGTCTTGGTTTTTAGTTTTGATTCATCCTTTATTCTTCAGTGTGTTTAGTTACTCAATCTCATGCAAAGTTCAAAATTTGTCCCGAGGGAAGTCTTAAAAGGAAAAGTCAAAATTCATTGAAGGGTATGAATGTGCTGAGATAATTTGCAGAACCTAGGTGCAGAGAGAGATACATGCTGTTTAAATATACTTCAAAATAAATGCAGTCACAGATAAATGGAATGGTACTTATTTGGCACCCTTCAACTCAATTTGAGCACTTAAAGCACTTACTTTAAGTCTCTGAATCTCACACACAAACACACAGAGCACTTTTAATCTAACATCCATACAGACACTCATATTCCGATGGATGCATTGGGGGCAATTTGGGGTTCAGTATCGTGCCCAGGGATATTTCGACAGCTGGACTGGAGGAGCCTGAGACGGAGCCACTGACCTTTCGATTGGTAGATGCCCCACTCTACCACTTGAGCCACATCTGCAACACACATTAAAGGATTGCAGACATAAAAAAGGCCCAAGCTATAATTTATATTGATGTACATGTCTCCTTGACATCTTTTTGGACTACTGTGTTAAACAGAGTGACCAAGCTGCTGTGCGCTTGCTGCTACCCTCTAATTAGAGCAGAGTGTGACACAATTACACTTTTACTAAACATAAAAGCCGCAAAATAATCTCCAATGTACACACTTTTGTTCTCGGTGTTTCCTCTCTGTAATGAAGTGTGTTACACCCCCACCTGGAGCAATCAAACGCACCAGAGAGAGTATGAGTCAATCTGTGTATCCAGCTCGGCAGAGAGCTGTGTGCATCCGCACTGATCATTAGCAGCAGCGGGGTGGCTCAAACTTTGGAAAATTGTCTCTCTATACAGGCAGGAAAATGTTGCAGTAACAAACCTTATGAAGTGACGAAATCTGAGGCCTAAATGAGGAGAAGTTCAAGTGCTACGGTGTGTGCGCCAGTGTTCCCTTATTAATATTCTTGTTGCTGTTGAAAGGGCTCTTCAGCACAGCTGCAGCTTGTTTTGGTGGGGTTGTTCATCCTTTCTATTCAACAGCGAGGGCAACATTGAGGAGGAATGCATGGGTAAGTGTTGCATTACAGTAATTTTATGCTTTATGATACAAAGAGGAATATTGATGCTGTCACACTAGATACATAAGAGACAAATGCTGATGAAATGAGCCCTGGGACGCAGACATACGATCCCTTTCAATGAATCTGTGGTCATTCTGTGTGTCTTTTGGGTTATTTTGTGTCTTTTTTAGATTTTACGCTCCTTTAGTAATCCACCTGCAAACACCGGCTGAGCAGCAGGCTCATACCCACATTTGCACAGGCTGAATTGATTTAGATAGTAAATGCCAGAAAAGTATTTTCTCTGCCATTAATGTGCATTTTTTTGAAAGAACAGACTCTTTGGTGGGCTGTTAACTTGGGGTGTTTAAAAAAATGTGAACACTGATAATAAAGCTAATAATATATTGCTTGGGGAGGAAAATCGAGATTGCACATGAGCTCTTTGAAACGACTAATCTCTTTTGCCTGCTTTTAAAGATAAACTGTTATGTAATGTGGTTAAATACTAGATCTAAAAACATGGAAACCTCGTCTAAAGTAAAACCTGTTTTCCCCCCCAGGATGACATTTTTTCCACATGTGTTCACAGACTGTAGACATCATATACTGAAAACAAAGCAAAGACACCCAATCGAAATGTCTGTACATCAAAATAAGTTTGAAAATTTCGTCCTCGACTTATTTCAGCCTATTTTCCTCAATTATGCTGCAACAAAAAAAGCACTTCACAGTTCGGTCGCGAATAAATTGGAATAAAAGTGGAGTGCAAAGTGTGTAAACAAAAGGCAGGTGGTTGAACTTTATTAGAGAGCGGCGCCGCATTCAGCAGGTGCAGCACTCAGCGCCCTAAACGTCTGCAAGCATCACTGCTTTACCTCAAACACAGAGCCGTGATGAAATGGCCGCGTGCCACGGGTTTTCTCTCGGCGTCTAGAAATGCCTACGACTGCATCAAAAAAGCCAAACAAATCGTGTGTGTCAAACAGGGCGGGCAGTGTGCGCGCTCGAGCTCACTCACACATTGGTTGTGAAGATGCCGTAGATAAGGTCTTGCTCGGGCAGGTAGAAGGTGCTCTGCAGCTCGTTGTAGTAGAAGGGGATCTCCCCGGAGCGAGAGCAGTTGAGCCTCGCCTTCATGAACGTGGTCCAAGTGTCCTCCAAGAGAAATCGCCCGCCGATGTCGTTCTTGCAGACCCTCGCCACGCGGGAATACACCGTCTTGCCGCAGTCGTGCTCCACTGCATTCTCCCTCAGGAAGAAGAAGGTGAAGAGGCCGACGTCGTAGGCCGAGATAAAGTGGGGTTCTATGGGGGGGAAGAAGGGGAGAGGGGATCATTACATCTACTCCTGCAGCACAGAAATATTTGCAGCATTTATCTTGTAGATGCTGTTTGCTTTGACCCTTTTGCTCCTTATTACTGAATGCAAGCACAAGTTTGAATTCCTGCCACCCCAGTTTGAGATGGTCTGGAAAAGGAGCCTAAATGTCAAATGTGTAAATGAGGAGAAGCCGCAGAGAGGGATAGGAAGCAGATAAAAAACGGTTACTAATAAATCTGTCTGATATTTTGATGGTAAATCCATGGAGCGATTTCTGTTTAACTACATGTCCGCGCTGCTTTTATTGCCTGGGAAAAGGGGGGGTGCGGGTGGGGACACATAGAAAATGATTAATGGGCCTCTCTGCTCAGTGGGTTATCAGGTAAACGGCACAGAACAAGAGGGACGTTACTGTCACTCTTTAGACACGAATGACTCATCACCAAACACTAATTTACTGCTGTCTGCTGTCAGGGGGAAAAGGGCGCTTCGACTTGTACATTTGTGTTTGGCAGAAATCTAACAGGACAGGCTCGTTTGAAAACTCACTTTCTTTTTGTTGCAGCATCTTCTCGTGGTGACAGTCTTGGCTTTATGTACGCCGGAGACATGTGCAGACACATCAAGTGTAGTTTCTTGTGTGATACTTTTAATGAAACGCTAAACTTTACAATCCTAGTTTGTAGCATAAAAATAAACCTAAAAAAGTTGTTTTTAGTATTGCATATAATTGAAATGACCTGTTTTTACAGGTGATGAGTGTATTTTGAGGGTTTTGCAGAAAAACATTCATAAGTGTTAATAAAAAGCTGAGGTTGTTAACGATCACTAAGTAGAAGACGTCTTGTTTTTCATGAGAGGATTAAATTGTTGCGACACTTCCAGCTTAACACCCACACGGCTGTTTTGACACGGAGCATCACGCTGAAGATTTGTTTTCTACCGCTGTGTTTTCTTCTTCTTTCAGATGAGCACTGCTCATGTGCAGAAATGATCAAACACACTGCTGCTGCTGTTGTTTTCCCTTGGGACCCATTTATTGTAACTTATAGCACATCCGGGCACATGCACACTCACACGGGCAAAACATGAATGGAAGAATACCTTAATTTGCACAGACACATGCACACACATAATGAAAATGTAAAAGGCAGATACTGCGATTACAAACACACACACACAAGCTTCCACATGCACAAACAGGATGGACATGACCTGTTAACAGCCGTGTTGGAATGTGCATCAGAGCCTACCGAGTCTTTTTAGAGATTGTAATTTTTACACAAAGCAGGGAGAAAACTAATCCGCTTCTCCACACACAGCGACAGCATCTGTGATGAAAATAACTGGCAGTTTGGGCCGAGCACAAACCAAAGCTCCCGTGGTATCAAAAGAAGAAAGACACAATCAGCAGGAGGAGGGATCCCAACTTTTCAACGCTGTAATCAAGTTTTATTAAAGGGGCGGCGAGTGCCAAAGACCTCGCTCCCCGACCGCCATAATTACTCTGCGAGAATGTGAGGAAAGCAGCGGTGGCTAATTTAGCAGGTGATCTAATCGACTTATCGAGTTAAATTAAATTTACTTGTGATTCTTATCAGTTCATCCTCAGCTGGTATTTCAAATCGAAGGCGAGTACAAATGCTATTAAAGAAACAGAGCTTGTTATTAGCATTTTTATTATACATGAAACCCAAAGGTAATCACAGTGTTTACAGCGGTGGCAAAAAGATTTGTCAAACCTTTGTCAAGATCTCTGTAATGAACTCCGATCCCCCATTTAGACTGTTAATCGGTGCAAACAGGCGTGCTGATGAACAAGTGAGAGTTGCCATGCCTGCAGGGTGACTGACACTGCAAAACCATCATAATGTGTTAGTGCTACTTTCCCTTTAAAGCTAAGGAACTGTTATATGAAAGCTGGTGAGCTAATGTAAGGGATAAGTGTGTGTATTCGGTGTGCTTGAGTCGTTCTGTGTTTACATACTGTACGTGTGTCAGGCAAAGGGCAGGTGGAGCTGACAGATTCTGCATAATATTACTGAAGCTGCGTGGGTGCAAACTGTGATGAACAGAGTTTTGTTTTTTCCCTCTGTACCCTGCTAAGTGATAAACAGATTGTTCAATCTGGCAGGCTGGTTGGGTGCTGGAGTAAAGCTGCCTCCAGTAACGTCACATGATGCCTTAGATCAAACACAATCACTGCTGAAAGTGCACGGCTATTTATTATTCAAGCAAAGGGATGCTGCAGGAATGCAAAGATGCTCTGCTAAACACAGGTGGGATGGGTGATGTCGGGTAGTTTAATTACATCAACGGGACAGACGAGCTCTTTTGTAAGCAGGTTAGAAGCCTCTGATGATCTCTGTTTTCATTTTTACACAGAACTGTTCGTTTTGTGTCTTTTTGACATGTCTCACTTCTCAGCTGGCTTAGCTGCTAAAAGAGTGGGCAAAAGATGTCTGAATATATCTCCTGCAAAAACCTGTTTTGTACTAAACTAATTTGTTTTGCCAGATAAGATTTGGAGGAAACATATGTCCTTGAGGATATACTTCCAACCTTTTTTTCCTTTGCAGACAAAGTAAGAGCGCACACACTGCACACAGACCGAGGGTGAGTATGTGTGTATGCAGCTTTAGGTTACTGGAATATTTGGTTTGGATGAAGGAAATATAGAGTTTGTGGTTCATCCGGAGCTCAAACCTAAAGTAGAGTTATACTCATCCTTACTTTGGATTCTGAAAACAACCTGCTCTGGATGTGAGCACAGAAGCTCCACCCACCTGCCATTCAATCCTTCTGTTTGTGAAGAGCAGCCAATAAGAAAAAAGCTGGGTTAAAGGATGTGAGAAGGGTGCTAAAACAGCTTGTTTCAAACAGAGGTTGAAATGAGGGGCTGCAGTAAGGTCCAGTATAAGATACATAATAATTATTGTGAACCGAGTTATGAAAATGTTATCTAGTACAGTCTCATGATAAAAATATGGAGCTGGAAATGACTATAATGGATCCACTTTAACTCTTAATTTTATTATAGTCTGACAAAGTTGTGCAAAAAAATTCATGATTTATAAAGAAATGATTGCATAACAGCAATAAAATGCTTTAAGGGGGCTCTAACTGTAGCAACAAGAATCCTGCTGTGCAAAGAATAAAGCTCTGCAAGGCCCACAGCATTGGCCCAAGAGCAGCGGCTGGAGCATTGGAGAGGTATCAGCAGAGTAATATAAGTCTGGCTATGAAGTTCTTTGTGTGCGTCTATGAATATGATTAGATGTTACAAGTCAGTTGGCAGATGAGCAGCTGAGGATTGAGCCACTCAAAGGGAAGCATGAAAGAAGCAGTTCATGCCAACTGGCTAATACACTGCTCTACCTGAACTAATGCTATACTCTTCTTGCCAGGAGCAGATTTAAAAAGAAAGTTGGAGACATGCTCAGTATTTGCTTTGCATTTGTAGTGTCATTAAGATTTTTACTATCACTTAATAAATAAAATGATCTCTGCAGTATTTAATGTTCTGCAAAAGAAACAGTATTTTGCCAGCGCAAATTAGATCAATGAAAGAGCTTCACATTAGGTTGAAGCATCACTTGTAGCTGAATGCATAAGCATGAGAGATTACAACTTTTTATGTTTTGGTTTCTTTTAATATCTGCCGAGAAACATTTTTCCGAGAGCTGAGAGGAGGTCGAAGGCTAATAGCAAAAACATAAATAAACATGTGGCTACCAATGAGACCTGTGAGGAAACCGAGAGAAGCATGCAGGCATTTTCTTAGGACTTTTTCCTCAGGAGACTGTGCATGTAGCTCCTTGTGACATTCAGATGCATGATGGGAAACAGTTGGTCAGCACCTGGCAGGCAACCAATCCAATAAGAGAAGAGACTGATTAGATCCAGGACCCCCTCCCCGCCTTTGGTTCTGCTGAACTGGAGAGGCTCAGAGCTGGAAATGAGATTTTCATTCACACCCCAAATTCACCGGGGAACACAACTCCATAACACTCATAGCATCAGCCATGAAGCAAAGCAGGCTTCGACCGGCGGAGTGGAGGGCGACATGTGTGCTTCACTGTGCGTGCAGCCAGCTGTGATTATGCTGATGTGCACTCGATCTTTTTTTTTTTTTTATGCTCACTTCCCGTCAACAGGCTTTCTTCCTGTGCCAATAAAGCACACGTGGAAGCATGTGGAGCTTGCACACAGTCTAAATACATACATGCATGTTCAAGCCCACACTTGCATGCACACACAGGCGGAGTCCCCGGGATGGGGCGAAGCATGCTGTGTGTTGTAATTTCACCCTCTCCCTGCTGTGAGGAATAATTACACCGCTCACTGACTCCTCAGTCCTCAATCTTTCCCGCTTCCCTCTCATCCTCATCCCGGACCTGCAACTCTCTCATCTGTCTGCTATCACTACCACACACTCACACCATCAGACTCACCCACCTTTTAGTTGCACAGCATTTTCCTATTCTTACAGCAAGAAATACAGTTTACACTATTAATTTTTTTAACAGTGAAAGACAATCAGTCGCCATCAGCTCTAAATGATGGATTGGCTGCGTTTCTCTCTTTCACATCTCTTTCACGAAAGCCAGCAGACAAAACAAGCTATTCCGACTGCACGAAACAGATTCACCGTTTGGGACTTTGGTGATCTGTCTGACATTTAATAGGCCAAATGTTCAGTGGAAAAACTGAGAAAATAAGAGGGCGGAATCAAGCATAAATGAAAATAGTCATTAGTCACTGCCCTCATTACATAAAGAAAGACGTTTTCTGACACGGCTGCTCGTATTTTATACAGATAATTAAACCAGGAGAGAGTTTAATATACATCCAGGCTTTGAAAGAACTGTTAGTCATCTGACATTGTCTGTGAGACTGAAAATGAATCTGACCTTTACTTCCAGAATCGCACATGTTCTTTATATAACACATCCAGTTATCTCAGTGCTGCTGCATATCAAAGAAACTCGATGACAGCGCTTTTCAGTAGACGGTCCTGCTACATTTCTGCTTGAGTCAGATTGTGTTTTAATGTTTACAGTAGAGGGAAAAAAGGCACAGTGTCAGCAGCTGGGAGATTACTGACACCAGCACCAGACGGACCGACAGTATTTCATGTTCCCCGCCATTCTGTAAATCCCACCAATTCCTATGCCTAACCTGTAACTCTGTGTTCTACACAGTACTTCAATCACAGTCGTCTTTGTAGACCTTTGAAAAAAAAGCATGCCGGATTGATCTATCTTGGCTCTAACATAGGAGGGAATTGTGTTGGAAGCAAAAGTGCCGACTTAGCCCATCTGCCGCTCAAGACAGGACCTGAGAAATGTTTAAAGAAACAGCAGCAGGTATTTTCTATTTGACACAGTATAACCCTGTGGATTATCTCAGGTTCAACAGGTCAGATTACTGATCAGATTACTAGTTTTATTTGATTAGATTTCTGGACTCTGACAGAAAAATATAATGGAACATTTACTCAGTCGAACACAAGCAAACCTGTAACTCACACCCCTGAAATTGGAGGATTTAAAAGCTCTAAAATGAACCCAAGAGCGCCAGTAACACAAGCTCGCAGCTCTGCAGCATAAGCATTTTCTGCACGTCTCTGCTTTTTCATTCAACATTTATGTAACAGAATTGAATAACGCCTCCTCCTTTTGGGAATTTCTGGTGGCCATATTTCACAAAATACTGAGTAGCAAAGTAATTAACTAGAATTTTAATTGGTGATGAAAATACTCATTATCTGAAGCACAGTTAAAAAAAGACACACTTAAATAAATGACACTCAAATAGGACGTCAGTGTGATCGTGCAGTGATTCTGTACCATTCAGCCATTTGGAGTTGTACTGGGCAGTCCGGAGTGGTGGCATGCCGCCCAAGCTCCGGTATATGACGGGGTCACGGCCGGAGAAATCGATAACAGTGGCGGCATACAGCTCTCCGCTCTCTGTCACCACCGCCGTGGAGTTGTGACGAGGGTCGTACGGGCAGCGGGCCACGCCATTCACGCTCTCCAGCACGCTGCTCAAGTTGCCCACCTGAATGCAGGGCACAGAGACGGAGCGAGACGGGCGGTGCGTTAAATCTGCAGCCTTTTCATTGCGTTTCGACAAAACCCGCACAGCCGGACACACACATAACTACCTCTCTGGCGATACAACGCGGCTGGAAAGCATTGGTTCCGCACGTTATGACCTCCGTCTTGTTCACCAGCAGGACTCTGACGTAGTTCTGACATTCGGTCTGCAGAGAAGAAGGAAGGGGGAGAACACTTTGGAAAAGTTGAAGTAGAGCAAAAGCTGAGGTGGTTAGCTAAATACTCTTGGACGTGTTGCTGAAAAGAACAATGGACCAAGTCTTTGGGTACCGGCCTGGCATGCAATCAAAGCAAAGCAATTCAGTGTGCAGCTTTTGCTCTTGTGAGTCTATTGTTCAGAAATATGAATACTCGTTTGTAACTGAATGGAAGCCTGTCTGCGACACTGACATAGGCTCTACAATAAGGCAAGAATGTGTTTTAATAAAAAGAATCAAATCTGCTTTAACAAAGGCTGAGAATGGATTTATTGGTCTTTGCGGCTAAGGACTGAGGTAATTGCGGTGATGCAGGTTTCGAAGAAAAATGATAGCCTGTTGTATATTTGGTATCAGTCTTCACTGTATAGACACTGTGAGAGGAAAAAAAAACCCAAAACAAAACTGTGGTGCAATTAGTTCTTACAAAAATCATTGAAGCAGGAATACTGATCGAACCAATTGTTATCAGATATGTTTGAGAGGAAGTCCTTTTGAGAGTCTCACCCAAGACTCTCTTGTGCACATTTTCTTTCCCTTCCCTTTTGCCCTCTCTCTTCACTGCAAGAAAAACAACACTTGATTGAAGGGTCTGAAATAGCTGCTCTGCACAGAGCCCTCCCATGAGGCCCACAAGGACCTCGCCACGACAGCCAGAAGATATCAAAATGGCCTCTCTGTAAGCCAGGCAGTGCTGACATGAAGTGTTGTAATTGGGGGCGTGATGGAGGTTACCTCTGTTTTGCCTTTGCTCTGGCAGGACCCCCTGGTCTCCTCGTCCGGTGCCCATTCTGTCGCCTAGGAAACAAAAACAAGAAGAAAAAAAAAGTCCGGTGATGACAAAAGAGGCCGAAAATCAGTCAGCTGAGTCCTTCAGACGCTTACAACAGTTACGCAACAGCACACTGTTGCTAATACTGTAGGCACGCTCAAAAAGATGCATGAAAAGACTTTAACCTCATTGCTGTTTGTTTATTGTGTAAACATGGCGACTGGCTTGGCAGCCCGGAGCTTATTCGAGGGTAGCGGGCAAAGCACGCAACGAGGCATTTGAAGGGCTGAGGACAGCATTAGCATGTAAATGGCTTTCTCTCTCTCTCTCGCTCCCTCCTTCTTATCCTTTCTTCTCTCTCTGAAAGTTTGCAGCACTCACCTCCACTCCACCACCTCCACCCTCCCACTGCCCAATTATATTCCTGTTGATGGGTATGTCTTGGGCTTAATTATGGATGCAGTACAGCAGCGCTGCGCGACTGCACTGCAAACACACTAATGCGTGAGCATACACACAGTCTGCCTTGGCCACCGGAGCTGCTCTGGCTCTTGTTTAGAGGGGTTGAGAGATGTCCCTTTCTTGGCATTAACTGTACGGTTTATGAGCAGGTGCCAGAGGACCCCCCGTTATGTGTCACTGGCCTCATTTTACTCATCCTCCTCCCCATCTCCTCCTCTTCTCTGATCTCCCTGCCCAAGGAGGAGGTTAACTAAATGTAAAAAAGTCTGCCATTATATAACAACAATTCATGTCTTTCTTATTCTCTTTATTTCCTTCCCTCCCTAAAGGATTAATGTCACGCAGAATTGATAATTATCTACATGTTGGGGGATTGCCAGGAAAACTGGCCAGTGGGACGAAGCTGTGACCCAACATTCAGCGAAGCCTGCCAACTGAGGCCAAACAAGAGTCAACATTAAACTGGGTCACAATTTCATTCGCCAGATGGAGAACTCGAACAAACTCCAAGAGTTAAAAAGGCAAAAACTTTGATTCATTGTGAAGCTCCTCTTAACTAAAACTTCTTTATGTGTAAATTTGTCCTCAGGTGACGCCATTTCTTTTCTTTTCTGGATCTTCATTTTGCTTAAATTAAAACTCAGTGGCAGAGACCTAAAACTGTATAGCCCTAAGACTCTGTAAAACGCTCTGCTGGGAGAATAAAGTTTTGACTTAATGATCTTTATTTTATTTTTTTCCAGATCCTCACTGCAAAGCGTGTAGCTCAGAAATAATTTAAGAGGAAATAAAACATTCTAAGGACATTTAATCAGAACTTAAGAGAACTGCCAAAACCATTCTGCGGACAAAATGTAGAGTATATAAATAGATCTCTTATCTCACAGATCATGGAGTTTATCAACTATGCTTTAAGGGATGGAAGTTCATGATTTTGGATGATTAGCCTCTGCATAAATTCTTGCTAATGAGTGAAAACGCCACACTGAACAGCGCAATCCGCGGCCTAACGAGCTGCTCAAACATCTGCACGTTATCTTGGGATTTCTTTTCTTGCTTTTATTCTCAGCTTATATTCATAGACAATTCACAACTGTGTGATTGTTTTTTTATTACTGTGGCAGAACAGTTTCTGCTGCCAAGACACTGCAGGCAAACAGTTCTTAATTATTTTAAATGTCATTCTTGATTCTTTTGGATGCAGCTTAAACCCCTGCTAGTCAATACTGTCTTTGTTAGCGACATACATCAAAGTAAAGATGTTTCTTGTTGTACAGATTCACACCCATCAATGAGTATTTGTTTACTGTGCCGGACGTGAATGTTGCTCATTAGCCTCGGCAGCACACAGCTAATATGCTCTACGCTACCTGCGCAGCGCTGCAACCGCAGACAAAGTTAGCTACAGGATCCCAAGCATTGTTAGAGATCATACCAGACTTAAATGCGACGAACACATTCACCACAGCAGCTTTATAAACAACTGTGTCGAGTTGATGTTACACACTGTGCTTTAAATGTCATGCTAAGTTTGCACAATTTAATTCCACTGTAGACATCTGGAGGCATAAAGAGTCGGGAAATGGGGACTGCTTTTGTGTGCGAGGCTGACTTTTACTGTCGTTCTTCTAATACAGCTTAAGGTAATAGTGCTTTAACCCCTGGGCCATTGTGAGGATGGTGGTAGATCGTTTCAGTTTGACGGTCGGGGTGAGGAGCTGAATCAAATGGGAAACACGCCTCGAGGGATGGATGCAGAAAGACAACACGCACACGTTAAGAGGAAACTGTGGTGTTCCTGCTCTCGCTACTCTGTTGCCAGCTGAAGAGAAAAAATGTTTGACATGTTGATGCCATACTTGGAACATCAAACTCAGATCTGTTACTACAAGTAATAAATCTGATGCTTTGATAAACATTATGCTAGCAGTGGAACCCCAACCTGACCAACATCAACTATTAAAAAAGAGGACTAACAACTAGACAGCCACACCAGGTCTCCATATGATCATCAAAAGATCTCCCAACAAATATATATGTATAAAAGCCACTATAGGTTGTAGAATGAATAATGGAGAATACAGATGCTCCACAAAGATGTTGCTGCAACTAGAAACAGAGATGATGAAGGAGGATTAAATGCAAACAATACAGTTTGGAATTGATAAACTAAACGAAGTGTAAAAAACAGTTTTCCGTCAGAGTGGATCACCCTATCCCTGGCATCTTCCTCTTTCACACCCACCCTCTGCATCTCCACCTTCACTACATCCATGAATCTTTTCTGAGGTCTTCATATTTTCCTCCTGTGGCAGCTCCATCCTCAACATCCTTTGTCCAATATAGTCTCTATCCCTCCTCTGCATATGTTCAAACCATCTCAACCATAACTCTCTAACTTTGTCTCCAAACTTCTCAGCCTGAGCTGTCCCTCTGATATAGTCACAAATTCATCCATCCTGGTCACTCCCAATGAAAATCTTAGCATCCTAGCATCATGAAGTTATATTAAGCTCCTGCAGACAGTAAAATACCAGTAAGTGTACTCTGGCCCGTATTGATAGTTACAGCTCATCTCCCTGTCTCCCACAGCAGCTCCCTTCAATTAACCTGCCTCAGACTGCCGTGCAGTCTGAGGCCGGCAGCAGGGGACGGCTATATAAAGTAAACTGTGATTAAAATGAAACTTGAGCTCCAGATAGCGAACACGAAGCAGACGAAAAAGTGAAAATATTGAAAGTAGCTAATGTGCTCCGCGGGAGCTCAACTTTCGAGTCATGTCACTAGTGCTGCTGCCAAACAAGTATGCACGCAGTCAACAACCTGAAATCCACTTCCCCTGAGTACAGCAAACAGTGCGGCACCTGCCATTCAGAGAGCAGCTCCGCCCCCTCCACACTCCATCATTCTGCCCGTTGAAATGAAAACACTGCTCCTTCACAGCCCCGTGCCTGTCAGCCCATGACAGCCTGGGGACTGATGGGATGACGTCATTTGCAAACACACACATACACACACACACACACACACAAGCACAGGCTGATGGATGCCTTTGCGATGAATCATGGCTTGGAGCATTACCATCTTTTCTGCAGGGCCCCGTCTCCAAGGATCCCCATCGACTTAACCCTGTGACCTTCACCAGAAAGTGCCACCCTCCTTACCGTCCCCCCCTCCCCACTCCTTTCTCTGTCCATCTCCTCTTCTTCACACCACTTTGGAACAAAGCAACGCTCACACAGAGGCTGTGAGAATACCAGCTCTACCTCAACATCCTCTCCCTCAAATTCCTACACTCCATACCAAGTCCTGAATGGCCTGACTGCCATTTACCAAATGAATAAAAGCTACGCAATGTGCAAGCAGGAGAGGTCCCTTCTGCAAACAGGAAAATTATGACTACTTTAAAAAAATAATTGACTTTGGAACCTAGAGTTTCAATTAAGCACAAACGCTGCTTTGTTAAAAATGTTCTTGCAGTTAGAAACAGTGTTGCCAACTTAGCGACTTTGTCGCAATATTTAGCGAGTTTTCAGACCCCCTTAGCAACTTTATTTCTAAAAAGCAAATAGTCAAATATGGCAACTTTTACTGGTGTTATTATGACCACTTTTTGACATGAAAGGACGCATGGCTCTTACTCTCAACAAGCAGCGGTGCTACCGTGGGTACCTCGCCCGTGCCAAAGTGCTCACAGGCGGCAGATCATCCTCACACAGCAGTCGCCCCCAGCTGCTGTCAGAGCAGGAGATGTTCACCCCTACGCGTCCACACTGCAAATGAATGAGCGAAGCCGCTGCTCCCGCCCTGACTGTAATGACGTCAGTTCTTCTTTTACTCTTACTTTTTGTGGATCACAAGGTTTAAAACTACTTAAAATCACACACACTTTTTTGTGTGTCTATGTGTGTGTAACTCTGCTAGAGTGCCTGTTTTGGGTCACTTTTGCCGGTACCAAGCCCGGATAAAGGAGGAGGGTATTTAATTACTTTTTTTTTATTTTGTTATTTTTATTTTTTTATTATGATATTAAAAAAAATTGCTAAAAGAATTTAATTTGTAGTTCTAAATATATTCTAAATGCATTTAGGGTGTTTTTTACTCACTTTATTTCTCTCTCCTACATGTAGGTTACAATTACATAAGCATGACCAATTATGCAAATTAGGCGATGATTTAGCCAGTTCTAGCATTTTTAGGATGACCAATAGCGATTTTCCTTACTGAGGTGTTGACAACACTGGTTAGAAATGACTGTGGTGCGTCTGTAGGTGTATACACAATACATATTCAATGTACAATGCTACTTTGAGTGGCCAGTTACCTTAGCTTAATTTAGCATAAACAACTTACATATGAGAAAACAACTATCCTGCCTGAGTACATCATTATAACTTGTTTTTTCAAGCCAAACCAAAATAAATAAATAAAAAATAAACACTGTAAACCAGTTTACAGTGTTTAACTTTAGCAGTTAGCCTATATGCTTAATACTAAGCTAACTATGCTACACAGGTTAAATAGGCTAAACATTAGTAAGTTATTAATTTTTTCAAATAAAGTTCGCTCAAATGTCTTTATGATAAGATGTCCTGACTGTAATTTGAACTGATGACTTTGTGACAGTGAAGCAGCGCCAATAAAATATTATATTTCATGCTGTTAGTGATACTCAAGCAACAATCACCAGCTAATAGCCTAAAGCAAAATTTCATTAGCATGTCTAAAAAAAATTATGCTACTCTAGCTCCCTTTTTTGTATGCCCCTGTTCCATAGTCACACTACAGGTACCCAAGGCTGATAGCCAGAAAAACGGGGATACAAACTACTTTCCATATAAAAGTCACCCAGCATCCCAACCCCAAACTCCTCACCTAAAAAATTCCATATGTGGTTATATCACATTCTGACTCAGACCTCCTGCCAATTTAGGCGCTGTGCAAATGTCTGCTGGGTGTGCGAGTGGAGGCATCTGACACAACTCAATCACACTTCTTTTCTCACACTATCTTTAAATGCCAGATGTATGTTTTGCATCTCTGAAGTGTGACATCCACGTTTAGTGGTTTTTATAATGAGTTTTCCTTCATTTTACATTTCCTTCAAAATCCAAGAAGCAGGAGAGGAAATAGCTTTCCATTACTAAGACATTCATATATAAACACATTAAAAAATAAACAAACACAAAATTGCAATCACTGTCCTTGTTGCAGAAAATATCGCAAAGTTAAAGACCCATGTGTCTACTAACTTCCTGCCATTTTTCATGCTCACACACCCCAGGGCCACAGAGGCTTTATTATTTGCGCCTGTAGTCTCAGTTGCATGTTAGAGTTCATTTCCATCTATTAGTGGGGCCAGCAACCATGTACAAATCCCCACCATCAATTCCACCTCCAAACCTGAGCATGACACTCCATTTCTCCCAATTTTGTCTCGCCGTAGACACAATAGGAATATCTTGCCAGCGGCGCCGTTCTTAAAGGAGCAAAGACAGAGGAAAAACATGAATTTTTTATGGGCAAATAAAATTGCAGAAAATACAATTAGCAGCAAGATAGAGGATTCATCACTTTTACTGCATAAAGGTGGCAGCTGAGCTCGAAAATGAATTCTATTTTTACGAGAAATTGAGAGAAAAGGGGGGTGGGGGGGGGGGGGGGGGGAGATGGTGAGTGGGAAACGCTAATGAAGTAAAGAGAATCTGCAAGCGGTGGCGGCTGCAAATATGGTCTTTCCTGAAATGTGGTGCTATGTTGATAAGGCTGCCTCTCACTGACACACTGCTAACATCATGTGTGACAACTAATTATAACTCATGAATATTGTAAATAAGTGTGTCAGGGGAGTAATGGTTGTTTGAATAGGAGCTGTCTGACACTTGTTACAGTCGAGACAGATTTGTATAACAATGCAAAAGGATTGTTCCTCACTGTTGTTAGTTCAGTCTAGAAAAGCATTAAAATATGAAAAAAGAGCATCCCTGGAGTATTTAATATAGAGCCTAATAAATAAATACCTTTAACCAGCTACAGCTAAACCATTATTCAATATGTACATAATGGTTTGAAATGCAGAACGGCTCATTCAGAATAAAATGTTGTGTGTTGATGAGTATTATCCGTGTAAGCAGGTTACTTTACAGTCACAAAAATGTATTCTGTATTCACCACAGGCTCTTCCTCTAAATACTCCTCCATTGTTGAGCTTGAGGAGAGAGAAAAAAAATGGCATTATCGTACACTGATCGACTGTTGATCACGTCCCCTTGTTTCCACCTCTTCCTGCCATTTCAGGCACCAATAAATCACACCCAGCCCATACACTCCCAGACTTAATGCTTGACAGTATGGCCAGATTTGGCACAAATTGGTGCCCAGGTGGTGCAGAAGAAAAACAGTCAGCAGCTAAAATAGTAACACGGGAGCGAACACCTGTGAGCCGTGTTCGCAGGTGGGAAACCAGTGACGCATCATGCGCTTGCCTTTAACACTTGTCAGTCAGGCTTTTGATGTTACGTGACATGTTATGTTCAGCACTAGTAATGTATTTGCAACATTACTCTAACTGTTCCAGTTTCTGCATCAGTACTGGCTAAAGATGAGATCTTAAATAAATACACTGACATCACAAGCAGACAATGACTGCCTCACTCAAAAAGCCACCTCTTCCACACTTTCCCTCTCTGATGTCCAAAGGTGACACGTCCTGATGCTTTGGGAGATAAATATTGCACTGGATGTTGAAAGGAAGCGGAAACTCAAACTCATAACGAGTACATTAGGTGTTCAGAAGTGGCATTGTGTATTTTGTCTTGCCACCAGCTTTTAAAAATCACAGCTTTAAAAGCTTAAATGCTTGTTTTTTCCGTCTCTCTCTCTGCTGGTTTTGGAAATCATACAAACTGCGACACTAAATTGTGAAATTGTTAGCTGAAAGCTATAAAGTGGGCAAATTTAACTTCTCAGAATTTTGACACAAAGTAAAAGATTCTAGTCAGCATATGGTTTCTTGTACAGTAAACGCGGGGTGTGTGGTTTTTATACACTTTTGGTTTCCATTGTACTCTGGATATTATTATTCTCTGAATGTACTTACAGGAAGTGCGAGACTGCTGTAAGCATAAAAATATGACCTGCGTGTGAAGCTGCCTGCTGGATGACAGGTGACACAAAAACCGATGCACGTCCATCTGTGTCATTCCTGAAAATGAAACGTCTTAGTAACTTGAGGAATGACCTGATTAATTTTCGTTGGCCAAAGGTCAAGATTACTCTTGTAAATGAACACCAGAGGAAATGGACTCTGGGATGAACTCAGAAAGTGTTGGTCAAAGATCAACGTCAAAGTTGGGTCAAAAATTAATTACAATTTGATCCCAAAGGTCGCTGGGACTTTATTCCCAAGTTTTGGACTGTGTAACTGCTCACACGCCGATGCTTTTTTACAGATTCACACATTGCTCAGTAATGGGTCATTTACATCAGAGGTAGAGTACAAGAAAGAAAAAAATACATATAGGTCAAAGGGCAACGAGTGTGAAGATTAATTCAGAGCCTTAAAAAAGAGACAAATGATTGGACACTAATGTGTCTTCATCACAGTCAAATAGTTGAAGATATGAGAAAAGCACTTTTAGCTGACCTTGACCAGGTGTCTAACTGTCATTGGGTATTTACCTGAATGTGGTTACAGTCTAGTGGATTTTAAATAAGAGTGGGAGTTACCACAGTCACTGTGAAAATGCCACATCCCTCACAATATGTCAGAAGTCTCTATTTAACTGCATATATTAGAAGGTGCACAGTGTCTTCATCCCGGTTTTGTCAGTCCTTGTGCCAATTTGTGTAGCAATATTTTGTTTCACGCTGCTGTTATGTTGAACCATTAAATAATTAAAAGTGCCTTCATATGAAAAATAGTTCAGATTTGCTATTGAGCCACTTTCATTCCATTTGCACCCTGAATGGGGGAAATCATCCTTCAACAGAAAAATGCAAACAAAGGAATACACAAGTAAATACATGCATATTTACATAAAACACCCACAGGCTTGCATTCATGTATACAAACACAGACATATAGGATTTCCCCAGCTACAAAACCACTGATGAATGAAACACTATTTTCAGCAATCCTTTGTCTCGCGGCTCGATGTATCGCAACACTGATACACGGACACACCCACATCCTCTCCTTTGTGTTTCCTCCCCACACAACAACGATGTCCATTCACAATCCCCCACACACGGACACACAGACACGCACACTTGTTAACCGAGAGCTCATCTGCTCATACCTCCCCTTGTCAAACTCCCCATTCTGACAGAGTGAAGCGGTGCAGGAAGCCATTAACCTACACCTTCATCTACATACTGCTCGGACATGGAGAGCACAGTGCTGCCATATTCGGCACACATTTCAGGAATTAAATACACTTGTTGTCAAAGACATCTATACAAACACCAGCAAACACACAGCAGGAGCCAATGGTAATTCATCTGCAAATGGAAACCTACAAGGACTTCATGATATCTCGCTCTGTTTTGGCGTGAAAAGCAACATTTAGAAAGATTTACCAGTGTAATGTTTTCTTAATGCTTTTAACAGTGAAAAAAATATTTTGATACACAGCTACACACACTAAAAATGTGTGCAAATCATTAATATTGACAACACTGCTTGAGTTGATCTTGTTTGCTTTCATGCCCTTTAACAAGATATCAAATCAAGGATTCTTCTATAAGGGCTTATGTCAAAAAAAGATAACACTGATGCTCTATGATTTCTGGAGCATATGATTTCACTCAAATACAGGGTAGACAGAAACATTTCATTGTCCTTTTACAAGAAACTATTGTTCTGGTATCAGTATGAGGAGATTTCAAGAGACGCCTATTTCAAATAGTGCTGCACAGGGTCAGGTGTGTGTGTCAGGGATGAAGACCTACATGCAGACACTGATCAAAGGGATTTGGTGTTATTGAACAAGCTTATAGACACTTCAAAAAAAAGAGAACTGTTTTTTTTTTTTTTACTAAATATACCCACCAACGAAAAAAATAAGACTGCAGCTGGTTAACATCACAGCTCAGATGGGGGTCCCAAACATGTTTGCATCCTGTCAACATGTCACTAGCATGATCCTGTATATGGATGTTTTTTCCTGTAGAGTGATGCTGTTGGCAGGTGCAGTCTGACAGACAGAAAACAAGGTTTGTGGATTTTTTAGTAATAAAAACCTGTTTTCTGAAATGAGACATTTCAGTTTTTTAGATGTTTTTAGGCACTATGAGCAACACAAGTCAAATACCATCTAGTTTCATTACATTTAAGAGATGGTAGATATTCCCCAGCAAACACATCCAAACCCACACTAACAGATCTACATGGAAAACCACAGACCAGA
This sequence comes from Copadichromis virginalis, assembly GCF_057382275.1. Classification (NCBI taxonomy): domain Eukaryota; kingdom Metazoa; phylum Chordata; class Actinopteri; order Cichliformes; family Cichlidae; genus Copadichromis; species Copadichromis virginalis. The sequence continues at coordinate 9,296,504 of NC_140633.1, forward strand.
GGAAAGCCACATATATTTCATTTTCTGGTGAACTGTCTCTTTAACGTTATTTAAATGTAAACTAGATGTTTTGTAGTCATGCTCGTGGATATTTTATGACAGAAATTATTCAAGTAATGATACTGGGAAGAGGAAGCTTTTTTTCTCTTCTCCTTTGATGTTAATGCCGTGATGAATACATTGCTTGGTTCAGCATTTGTAACAGCCTGTATGTGGTTGCCCACTCGCCACGCTGCTGCCTCCTACTCACTGCAATTCCACACGCAGGTGAAGGCAGACAGTCTCTCCATGACCAGCCCACTAGCACGCTGGATTATCCCTCGTCTTCCTCAAACACTTAGTGTACTGTGCTTACCCGCACAAGTATGGTGATTCACGCAGGAACTGCATGCACTAACACAGTGTGCTGTTCAGCATGTGCATTGTATTATTTTTATCTTTGAAGTGGTCAAAAGTTGATTGTTAAAGAAAAGAAGCGACATTTAATCCATCCATCTGTTTTCCTAACTTCTTAACTATGAAAATAAGTAAACAACTTTGCAAAAACCAGTGACAAAAAACGATTCATTTGATACCACTGCAATACAAATTTTGTTACTGTTTCCTAGCCGGCTGGCAAAGCTGCAGCACATTACAGGGTGACAAGTAGCCCCCGTTTGCTCTCAGCTCTGTAGCTCACAGATTATGCCTGCACTCCGACAAAGGCCGCATCAATAATTAAATCTCCGTCCAAACTGAAGCCCAGAAATTAATGAAGAGTGTGAATGAAATCAGCTATGACTCATCAAATGCAGGGCAAGAGCGGAGCTTGATACTGTGAGCGAAACAGGGGCACGAATATCTCGGCTCGGTAGCTTAACGGCCATCCAGTGGCCTTCCATTCATTTTGAATGTCCCCGTTTTCTCTGTGAATCCAACTGTTTTTGCACTGAAAGCACTCGGACGATATTCAATTAAGATTTATTTATACAATATAACTGTAAAACAACAGGTGTTTTTAACGATGATACAATATTAAGGACAGTGCACAGCAGTGATTGGTGGGAGGAACTCTTTTTATCCAGGAAGAAACCTCCAGCAGAGCCAGGCTCAGGCATAGAGACACCACAGGATAAAAGACAAACTATGGGAGAGAAATTTATAACGCAGATGAATAATCATTGATGTGTACAAGGGAAGGTCAGTGTGTCTTCAGTCTAGCCAAAGGTCAGTTTCTCTTGTCCCAAAGGAATTTAGGCATTCAACAAAAACACCTACAACAACAAATCCAGACAGATGGGACGCTCCCAGCCATCTCTGTGGAGGAGGGATTTTTCATCAGACATGTCCTGAACAAAAGAGCAAGCAGCGACATTGACCTGTTGAATCAACTTTGCTCTCTTGACCTTGATTAGCTGCAGGGAAACTGCACACGCTGGGGCCAAACAACAGCGAACAGTCAAACCAGCTGCTCTCCCCTGCAGTAAACGGCCTTTGGACAAACTGGTAGGTTTAATCATCCAACCACTCGATTTTCCATGCAGAAAAAAAAAAAAGCTACATGTATGCTACAATTACTATCAATACTGTCAACTATCACAATATCAATAAAATAAAGCACATTTTCCTCATGATATATATATATATATATATATATATATATATCAACAGCAATGTGCTTTCCATAATTATCAACACATGATGTAAAATTTGTTGCACATACACATTCATATCCAACATGTCAATAAGACATCAGAAATTTGTGTAAAATAGACTAAAACACTGAAAATATATTCAGTGAGAAACAAGGAAAAGCTTAAAAAAACATATAGATGATCAATATAGTTGCTGATTCAACTTGATTCAGTTCATGAATTGATAAACTAAAGAAAAAATAACATGCTAAGGTCACATCGTCACGATTCAACAAAAAGGTAATGTGGCAGATTTGCATCGTCATTCGATTGCAGCATTAGCGAGCTACAAAAATCTATGCATTAACATCAAAGAAGTACAAACATTGGCCAAAACGAGAATAAATAAGAAGAAAACTGAGTAGAACATATATTATAAAGTCAAACTACACAGAGAAGACTGAGTGAGAGCAAACGCATCTTAGTTTAAATACAGATTACAGTGTTGAATGCCACTGTCAGCCTGAAGAAACCATCATGTCACGCAGCGGGACGGCCACCTGGGGGTTTGCTCATCATCAGCTGGCTGTGGGAGCCCGAGCACATGGCTCAGCTCAAACAACCGCAAACACAAACAACATATCAAGGACAAACAATCCCAGGCCCTGAACACATGGGGGTGAGGGCACTCCCGCTTTAGAACTTCTGACATTTCCCAGCAAGCAAACCCGAGAAAAAAAACTAAAAGTCTCCGACTTGGAAGATAAGGACACAGCAAATAGAGGTAACCTTAAAGGAAAGTAAGTCTCAGGCAATGTGGTGAAAAGCCACAACGACCCCAGATTCATATTAGGGCTGATAGTCAGTGGAACTCTAGAGGGAAATAACTAAGAAGTATACTTTTAGGGAAGCGTGATATCACAAAAATGACACCATTGTCCTTTTCCATAACCCCTTCCTCCCTCCTTCCCCAGCCGCCCCATGCATTTACAGAAAGGCCAAACCAATCAGAGGGAAATTTGACTGTGCTCTGCCACATGGAACACTGCAGTTCAACGGCGGCACACCTACAGGAACACACACAAAGCTCAGGAGTCAAGCTAAGCTGTTTTCTTGTGTCTCACTCCACTACATTTCCAGCCTTCTCCTATAATGTCTTGGTTTCACAATGGCGTGAGACTCCACTTCGGCATGACATTTACGCTCATTATAGTATTTTTAAGTGACGTCAGCACGCATAATCTTTGGAGTAAAGGGGCTGCATATTGATGTACACCCAGATTGTTCTATACAAAAGAAAACCAGCAGAGCAACACAATGAATGGGCACACGAGAAAGATTCAATGAAAGCATTAACCTGATAGAAAATGCAGCGACAGTTCCGCATCAGGAGCAAATACAATGTTCTTCTGAGGAGAAATGTCACAGAGACGCCCTGAGATTTATTTATTTTTTCCACTGTATGTGGGGTTGAGAAAAAGAAAAAAAAAACGAAAAAAAAAAAACAAGTGTGCAAAGGCAGAGGGAGCTATAGAGAAAGTAACCACGTAGAGATTGTGGAGTGGAAGGTTAAGGCAGGTGGAGACAGATACGCGGAGATCCAGACAGTAATATGGTGTTTACACATTCCACCTCCATGTTGCTGCTGTCTTATCTATGCAGGGATTATCTGATGGACTGACAAAGACCTCTCTCCTCCCCCTCAAATCACCTTCTTTCACTTCGCTGCACTAGCAGACATTGCAATTGGAAGAATTAAAGAATGGGGGGGTTGACTTACTCCTGTTGCTGTTATGAAACGCCTTTTTGTGCAAGTACTTTTAACTATTAACTTAAACAGCTCACACTGTCTTAATGTGAAGATATTTATTCTGAATGAGCTCATTCAGAAAAAAGGATATAAATGTCATGTTTTGGAAAGCTTATATTAGACTGATAGTCATAAAATGCATCATTCAGTATGGCCAAATAAATCGATTGATTGACAGGTAAGGTGAAGGGAAATAAAATCGAATAAGAGTAAACTGTAAATCTCACTTGCAAGAAACAAAAGCACATTCACCACTGTGTGAAAATACAAGTTTTACTCAAAAAGCCCATGAAAAGAGGATTATGCTGCAGACTGGGTTTGAGAAGCTTTTGTGGAAATGTTCATGTATCAGAGTGAAGCTTTGACATGGCTGGAAGCCATCTAGCCAGCTGCTGTGAATCCATGCTGTTGGAGGAAGCTCTTCCCTGTCAGCAGATTTTTCAGATCCTTCTTTAAAGCTTACAGGGGTTAAGTGTGTATAAATAAAAAATATTGGTAATAGTCAGAGTAATCTTCAGACCATTTTTTTTGTACTTCTGTCTATTATTTTCATTTTTCAGAAAACTAAAAATGCTGGTTTTAGTCACCTGAGCAGGGTTAGAAATGCACTCAGTTCCTAAAATAACCCAAAAGTGAAACAAACAAACAAACAAACAGAAAAGTCTTTTCAATCCTTCATATTTCTAACCGCAGTCCACCTCCTTCCAGTTTCCCTCCCTTATCCATTTTGTTTCCATATCATATAAACACTATCTCTGCTAGTGCTGTTACTCATCATACAGACAGGTCACATTGCAAAGAAGAAAAAAACAACAGTAAATGTAACAAATAAATACCAGGCTCTAGAAATAAGTGGTAAAAGGTTTATTATACTGCTGGAATAAGTCAAATAGAAAACTTGTTTCAACTTCTTCTTTCACAGTTTTCTCGCACTTTTAACATGTTTGCAGAGCACTTTGCAGTGTTTCTCATTTAAACACAAAAATCAACAGCAGACACAATCCTCTGCCAGAGCAGAGCTACCGCTGCTCCATGAAGAGCATTATCTCAGAGTCCAATCACAGCGTTCCTGAAAAGCAGACAACTTTACATGTCTTTTTCGCCCTGTTTTTCTACATAAGAAGGAAATGTGCTCTGTCAGAGCACATAACAGTAAGGTAAGAAATTTTAAGGGCAGACACAGTAACCCTGTCTCTGAACTTCACAGTCGGGAGCTGAGGAATCAAAACTGGCACACAGGTACATTTTAGGACCTGAAGGTTTTTATCTATATCAGTTGTCACGACATATTCGTGTTGCCTAGTAACCACTTACCACTAGTAATCCAGAGTATTCAGAATACGTTACTCTCATTGAGTAACGTAACGGAATATGTTACAGAATACATTTTGGGGCATGTATTCTGTAATCTGTAGTGGAATACATTTTTAAAGTAACCTTCCCAACACTGATTACATTCAATCACTTCACACACTAAGTTATGAAGTCAGGTTTACTGTATTTGTAGACTTTACCATAAGTTTCATGTCAAATAAATGACTGTATGAATGTACTTAAGGCCATGGGATTCAAAGCCATGTAAATGAGTCCAGCCTGCAAAATCCTCCTTTATCCAGCATGTAATTTTATGTGTTTCTCAAGTGCATGGTTTTGACATGTATAGGCAAACTATAAGGCAAATAGGGTAAATATGTTGGGTGTATATTTGACAAAATCTTGCATAACGATTTTTCATTACATACTTTATGGGGGTCGCCAATGTTTGACCGATGAGTGGAGTGGTACACAAATTTTTTAGACAGTTGATGGTTGACATGGTATTTCAATTATACATAGAAGTAAATACAAATATACTTATAAACAGCACAAACATATCAAATAACAAAGTGGTGTGGGCATGCATTAATAATTAATATATAACTGTAATAAATTAGCAGTTTAGCAGTATATTTACTAGTTTATCATATCAAAAAAAGTCCTTGAAGGCACTTTAAACACTTTAAATCTTTTTTTAAAATCTGCCTAAAATATATGACTTTATGATTTATCATTTAAATTAAAGAAAAAAGATGACCAGTTAGACACACACATAAGATTGGAATTGGAAGCCTTGTGACCTCGTACCTACTTACTGACTGTTACTAGTTACATTCTTCACCATCTTATCACAAAAGGCTAATGCCGGAGCCTTTGAAGCTTTGACCTTGCTAGATAAGGCATATCTCTAAGTGCATGTAAAAAAAAAGGTTAAAAAAATGAAAGCAGGAGAAAAGAGATAAGTCAAGTGCAAAAATAGGTAGAGGTAATTATGTGAGTATGTATATTTGTGAGGAGCGAGCTTCAAGCAGTAGTATGTGAAAAAAAAAAAATCAGAAGAAAGGGGCGATCCATCCAAATATTTGGTATTATTCTTTGGCTTTGTGGTCTTGTACAAATATGTTAGCGGGAGACAAATCAATATTCTATCTCCTGTTAGTACCTTGCAGCATGTGGAAGAAAGAAAGATCTATCTAAACAGGGGTCTGCTTGTGTTATTTTCTATTACTCTGAAACTACAAAAGAAGGTAAAAGAAAGGGAAGAAGGATAAAGAAAGATGGGGACTGGTGAGGATTTATTCTCATTTTGGGCATCAAAAGTTTGCCCATCAAAAGTTGCTGTTTTTTCTTACCACACGTGGCAGAACTGCATCCCAACAGGAAATATATGCAAGAGAGAGAGAACCGGTTGACAGAAACAGAGTTGTTGCTTCAGCTCTCCATTCCCTCTCCCACCCATCAAACACTTGAGCCTTTTCTATAACTCTGCTGCTTTCACCACTCTCCCACTCCTCTTTTTTATCCCCCACTATGCAAGCACACACACACACACACACACACACACCTCCTACCACCTTGATTGCGTCGGAGATCAGGTCGACCAGCGTATCAGAAAGCTCTGTTAGTGGGGGTTGCTTGGACAGAACATGTGGGAGGTTTGCAATCACACCCACCACCAGCACTAATGCGAGTGCTACATTCCAGAAAAAAAAGACGAAGAGAAAGGTTGAAAAGGAAGAGCGAAGCAGGGGAAAATAGAGACACCGCACTCCAAGAATATGCAGCAGCATCTGATGTTCAGAGTCTGAGTGCTACCAGAGTAGGATGCCTGAGCAGTCCCACTGTGAGGCACCTGGGTGGGTGATAGTGTGCGCTTGTGTGAAGCATACAGTTGTATGCAGGTAAGAGCAGGGTACTTTGTGTTTGCATATGTATTATAACTTCACTGACAAAGACATAATTTATTCATGCATGCCCACTGTTTTTTGTTTGTTTATGAGCATTAATGGTTTGACTGACTTAAATATTTGAGTAGTTTGTTGGTAATGATGAATAGTACTACCACTATGGGACAACTAGGAAGTTGTGCCAAAATACTCACTTGAAAGCACCTCCAAAAGTGATTCAATTCACCAAGCATTTTAATTCCCATGTTAAAAATTCCAACTTTACAGCAGAAGCTGTGTAGTTGTACTGATAGCCCATCCAAGAAATCTGTGCTTGAGTTTTGATGAGCTAACTTACTACATATATATGGTATGTATGTAGTAGCACTAATTAGCAGTTACTGTGTGTCTATGCTGTGCACCCATAGATTATATGGCTGCACCGTCCTGCCAGGATGAATATTAGCAAGCATTAGCTTGCTAGCTAATGCTAGCATCGTTAGCATAATTTGAATTAGCACCTAAAACGCTCCAAAAATCAAGTTTCGAAGAATGAAGATGACAAATCATGAAGACACATTTAAAGCATCAAAACCTTGAAAGTATCATAACTAGACTTCACAATACAATGGACAACTTACTGCTGGCTAAGTCCATCTTTAATATGCGGTCTGTATTTGCAACACAATTACCTGAAAGCTCTTTCCCCCCTTATTTTACAAAGGTTGCCACATTCCTAAATCTCAGCATTATTGTCATTACTGATCCTCACCAGTTACAGCAAATTGATCCTGTTACAGGTGGAATTGACAGAATTCCACCTGTAACAGGTGGAGTACATGATGAGAATTCCTCATCATGTACTCATATATTTGAACACTATATCTTCTTTAAGCAATTTGACACTAAAAGCACCAAAGCACACACGAGGGATGATATAAATGTAGCTATAATGGAGCCATTAGTGAGAATAATCACTTTGAAAAGCTCACCTGCGCTCACCTGTATAATTATGATTGGATATACTGTAAAAATGCAGCTGGTAGGCAAATGATGACTGATACTGAAACATGAATGCAGCTGTCAGTGCCACACAGTTAATGCATGGATGACAACATAAACATAGGGAAAAACCCAATTCTATGCACACAATAAATTGTTAAAAACAAAATAACTAATGGCTGTGCCAACATAACACTGACACCACTCGAGTCGTATTCTCATTTTAGATAAAACTCGTGGGATTAGCTGGTTCAGTGCAGTTGTCAGATTATCTGTCTTATAGGGCAATGGGGAATTATTCCAATTGCTTATTCATCCATTGAACAACAACAGAGGGTGTGGTGTGGAAGAGAAATCATCTCTGAACACTTTGAAAGCTCTCCGTGGGTATTACCTGTGTGGTTATTCTACACTGGCAAAACTGTTTCATACGACTCCTTAGAGGCACAGAATCTCACTAGAGAAACATCCAGAGAGCTGGAGCACAATGAAAGCTTGTCACCTCCCTCACACCCTCTCTCATGTTCACTCCTCGTCTCTTCCTCATTTGTCTTCATCTCGGCTCTGTATGTGTGATTTTTCAGAGTTGTTCTCTTGGTCTCTGCTTCTGTTTCCTCATTCGTTTTCTTCCTGTTATCTTTGCGGTCTTTCATTCTCTGGCTCCTGCCCACCTCTTTATCCCTGGCTCTCCTCATCTTTCTTCTCTCCCTCCTTCTCACTCTTTTTCTCCACTGATTGCCTACGCATTCATTCTTCTACGCTTCCCTGCTCGCTAATGCCCGTAGCAGGTGTTCTCCCAGGTGCCTGAACAGAACAGGCTGGGCTGAGCCTTTAAAAGACCTGGCATCAGCACCTCGGCAGTCCTCCCCCATCCCTCTAGTGTGGTCTATCTTCAAAACCCTCTGTGACTAAAGACTGCAAAGGTGGAATTTACACACTTGTCCGCCTCTCTCCACACACGCAAACGCAGATGCACAGTCATGTAAACTGAGAAACTATTGCCAGTCCTTCATCTCTCCTGTTTGGGCTCACTGGCCATCTTGGCTTCAGGTGTGATGCAGGTCGTCTCGACTGGGCGGGCTCTCTAATTTGATACTGCCCATTTAATGACATGCAAACAAGCTGCAGTCTCTTATAGGGGCACACTAAAGAGTGAAGCTGATGCCAAACCAGGGGAGTGATATTGACACCGGTGTGTGGTTTCAGACCACCCGCTTAAAAAGCCCAGGCCAACCCGTCCATTCCGATGAATGGGAAAGTGGAGAATGCAGCTTTGTAACTCGACTGTGATCGGCCACCCTCTTTGGTTTGCTTTTCAATCAATCAGCAAGTTATTTTGGAATAAAGAGTCAGTATGACTTTCATTTGCACTCCGTGGATGTTTTTCTTCTTTTTTTTTTTAAAGGAAAAGTCACTCGTGCTTTGTGTCCCGAAAGGCTCGCTCAATTTCTGCAGGTCAGCCTGGCTTCTGAGCATAGCTGCTGCCGTTTATTTTGACTACGGTTGATAACACCATCAAAATAAGGTCAAATCTGTAGCTTTAGAGTCCAAGGTCTGGCGTTAAACAACCTTGGAAAACTTTTTCAGAAGAGATTAATGCTTTTGTCTTCAAAGTCTGAATAACATGCTAGGTATAAGAGAAGGCTAGAACACAGTAGCTTTTGTTAAAACGCCCTTTTTCACGTCTCTCACTAGAGGTTTTAGACAATTTCCACATATAAAATTGTAAAAATAATGCATAACCATGACTTATTTCAAGTGGCCTCATAAAGACACAGAGCTCACACGGGATAGAGACTTTGGTCTGACATTTTCACTCCCTGCAGCATGCATTAAACACTGCACAGAGGTGGCAGGCATCCTGAGCTCTATAGTCAAATAAAGTGGATGCTGTGGCTTTAAAGGTGTTAATTAAGCAGCAACACTGGTTGAGATCCTTGCAGGGAAAAAAGCAGAGATTGTACTGGCATCGCAGAGAGAGAGCCTTATTGAGAGCTTAAATCAGTTGCTAAATTGTAAGAGTGCACTGAACAGGTGCTGCAGAGAGTGGAATACATCACACATGAGCCACCGTGCAGTGGTGCAGCTCTATTTCTTTGTCTATTACTACCTTGTTAAGAAATGGGTCAGATAAAACACCTCACCGATGTGCTGTGCAAGACGATGTGTTATGATGAATTTTGTTTTGGCCTCGGAGTGCAGTGCAGGTATTAGGCTTTTAGTGCATGAAGAAATTCTCAAGCTGAACTGAGCACCTGGTTGGAATGTTATCAGCCCATTAAAACGCCATTATCAATTCTCATCACTGCCATATAGGCATTGCCTGTAGGTGGTATTTTCCAACTAGTAGGCTCAGTAGGCCATTATCAAGTCATTTCATGGTGGCAGCACAGATTTGGCAAAAAACGACAGACTTGTTTCTGCTTTGAAAGAGCAAAAATGTCTGTATGAGGAGGTTGGATAGATAGCTGGGACATAACTTTCATCCAATCACCCAACAAAACCACCAACTGGAGCTTAAACTAAGCTTTGGGCTCAGTTAAAGTTTCATTTTTTTGTTAGAGTTAGGCAGAAGAACATCATTCAGGTTTATAGTCACCCTTTCACAAGCTGTGAAAATGTTTAAATTGCCAAATCACAATATAATCTGGGTTACTCTTCACCTACTAATGATCAGAAATGGCAGAAAGCTTCTGTCCTACCAATAGTTGCAGGTCAGTGTCTGTGGAGTGGTAACAACACAGATACAAGTGGATGTTGGGATTTTCAAGAGGTTAATTATATTAAAAATGAAGCAGACTGTGATGAGGATGTATCACGATGGCGAGCAGACAACTGAGCTTATGTCTGGACTGAATTAAATTAATCCAATGTTCTCTGGCAGGTGGTTTGGATATTTACAGCAGGCCTTGTATCACTGGTTCCGGAAATCTGCACGTAAAGCCTTTCTTACTGAACCTCAGGCTCGGACTGGGAAATGGGAGATTTTTTGTATTTTTGTATTTTTTTTATTTACTTATACACCAAATGAAAAGAAATATTTTGGGATGCCGCCCTCCTCTGCCTTTTTGGATGGCTTGCATTTTACTGGCAAATTAGCATGGGGGGTAGAGACCCTCCTCTCTGCTTCACTGGGCAGTTTGTGTAATGCTCACGTTGATTTCAGCCTTGGCATCACAAATGACACCTCCGCATTGGCCAGAGTGAAGAAGGATCTACCTCATTTAGCCCTATAGCTCACAATAAGCTGGTGATATGTGTGTGGGTGTGTGTATGTTTCAGGAGAAAAGCAGACTTTGAGAATTTAGGCAGTATGCGCCACTGTGGTTATTTCTGTGCACGCTCACAGCAGATGCATGTGTGTACGCTTCCTTACATGTGATAAGGATGGCAGGTGCCTTTTTTCAGAACAAAGAGAACAGCTTCATGGAACTGCAGAGAACAACACAACCCGGGTACAAACAAATGAAAGCACTCATAAGTCAACTTCTCTCTTCCACAAGTAGACAGCTAGGACACGCAGACAAAGGGCGCATTGATATCGGCAGTGACACACGGGTGGCAGCTGTACACATCATGTCATTCAGTTGTGGTTGCTGTGAAAGGAGACTCTGTCAGACAAAGTGGAGTGTGGTGATGTGCTTAATCCTGTGTGGAAATGTAGTGTAAAAATAATTCAAGTTTTTGTTATAGAAATAATAACAAAACTGATGCTGCAGAGTCAACCGTTAAGCTAGTCTTGCTTAACTTTTTTTGGATACACATTATAAGAGAGTCGTGGTACTGAACGAATCCAAACACTCAATACATGTTAATAAAAATGTTTACAATGCTTTGGATGTAGTAAACACATATCGCTCCACTTTCACTGGGCTAACACAGGGACGACTATTCACACTCATGTTCATACCTGCAGAATTGTAGGATCACAGATTAACCTGACATGCATGTCTTTGGAAGAACCCCGAATATCCGGAGAGAGCCTACGCAAGCAATGGGAGAAAAAGCATAATCCACACAAAAAAACCCCAACAAGGACTCTCCATCAACCACTGCAGCACTGTGCCAACTACAAAAACAGGTGGATTACTTTTTTCTTGGCTTCCCGCATCTATGATGTGAATTAGAATGGCATTTGTGAAATGCTGAAAAGGGATGAGCAAGACGTGTGGTTCAAAACAGGTTTTTGGAGCAAAGTTACCAAACTTTTTAGGCTTTAAAAAAAATAAAATTATATATTGTAAAGTTATTATATGTTTGCATTGACCGTAGAAACAAATCTCATAACAGGTGCACTTTGGATCACAAAGAATATTTGCACTCAGCAGATGCATTTCTTGTTGTTTTTCTTGGTTGGTGGGCATAAAAACTGCATTGTGATGTCACTACCATCATTTACATAATTAAGGCTTAAAGTGCATTAACCTTAACAGCAGCAAAATATGCATTGCTATTTATTTTGAAGGCGTGGAAAACTTTGGCAATCTCCAAAGAAGATGTCCCGCAGTGGTTTAAAGCATGGAAACTGTGCACTGCCTGGTTTTTGTACAATGCCTATTTTTCTCTGCTCAGTGACAGTGATATACTGGTTTAGATTACACCGTCCCATCGAGAATTCAGGGCTTGTCATTTGTGATGTGTGATGCAACTGTATGGCAACCCTGTGCCCCAGAGCTAACACTCCCACTGATACCAAAGCTACTTTCCGGCACAGCACTCTTACCACCACAGGCCTTTCAGAAAACAAACCCATTACACCCACAGGCTGAGGACACACAAAAATGCACGTGTACACACACACAACCTTAGGATTTGATTATATCCTCTGCAGCGTGGACATATATATATATATATATATATATATATATATATATATATATATATATATATATATATATATATATATAGAGAGAGAGAGAGAGAGAGAGAGAGAGAGAGAGAACGCACAACACTGGATACATCTGAGCTGGATATATCACATATGATCACCACAGTGTTGATGCCTTGTTGAAAAACTGTCATATGTAGTAACAGTTAGGTTTCGTGATGGATTATTTTGCACTACTTGTTTGGTCGTAACCTAGTTGATAAGCTGTAACGTAAAATGTTGCTCTATGTTATTATGCAATAGGATCCGACTACAGGAAACTTAGCAAATTCTGGGACTCTGATGAAAGCGAAAGAGAAAGGGACTGCCATCCTGCTGCTTTGTTGCTCCCAAAGTTTGTCTCATTAGCACAAAATCTTTGAAGTATCAGTAAACATGCTCTGTTTAAAAGTTAATCGAATCAGCAATACACAACTGCTTTTGGAGGCTTAAAATTGAGGCTCTTTCTGTTAAGCTGTTTAAGAAAATAGATGGATTGATAAAAAAAACTGAGGCATGTATACAGAAAAGAACATGTGGCTTGTTCAGGCAGAAGACAGAGTAGAAGATACTTCAATAGATGATGTTGAGCGTAGAAGACGATTTTCATATCCAATGAAGCGTCACAGCAAAGCTTCTGTACCTCCACATAGAAGATCATTACAAAAACTTGGCCTTATGGTGCGTTCCAGATCCCAGTTCCCAGCCAGAATTTCCATCTGGAATGCCACCTCAATTTGGATTTCCCACTCACAACGTCAGAGCAGCCCCACTAACCCCGAGTTGAGGATCCAAGATGGGAGTGGTGAATGTAAACAGTAGTAAAACCTTTATTCTGTCCTGCCACTGTTGTGTATTTGTAACTCACTAAATAAGCCATACACAGAGAACTGACCAGGCTCTACCCGTGAAAGTGCTGGAGCGATGTAAACAAGTATTATGCTGTACAGCCAGAGATGCATGAATGGCTCTACCTTTCCAAGAGGCAAAACAAATCCTGCTTTTCTTTTGGTTTTCCAACCTTCCTACTGGAAAGCATTAACTAAAAAAATAAGTCAGTGTGTGTTGAAGTCCCCTGGTTCAAAGTCCTATCCCCCTTTGGAAATTTGTCAGTCTTTACCTTTCTACTGGAAACACTACAATATGCTGTTTTCGGTTTCCATATGAGTCATGTAAAAAGACTGGGAGCAGCGGCCAGCAGTCATTTAGGCTCGACTTGTTGCTTTAGTCTATTATTTAAAGGACTATTACCACATAATCTGCTTACAATACACAAAATCTCTGTCTGTGTGAGTTTGTTTCTTTGTCTGCCAACTCCTCCCACACAATCACGAGTTGAGCAACCAAAGCTGCCACACAGATACGTCTTGGGCCCCTGAAGGTTCTCAACTATATCAGATACTATGATATCATCAAGTTGCCTAGCAACGCTCTAGCAATGGGTTAAAAAGGCCTGTCTGCTTTTCACATTTTTACCCATAACACTTTATAAAAGCATCTACATCACACCATAACATATAATTTATATCCAAATTATGCATTATATGTTATGATGCCTGCTGGTTGCTTGGCAACCCTCTATCAACAGGCTAAAAGGTTGTGTTTTTTTGTCTTTTTTTGTACTGCATCATTTTTAATTCAAAACAGCCACATGTACCTGATATCCAACAAGCTAAATTATACATGACAATTTCATCATGCTGCCTAGCAACTACTAGGCTAAAGTGACCCATGACCTACAACAATAAAAGCATATTAGCGTTTTCATTTCCTGGCCAACAGCATACACAGCCTAAACAATGCTGTAGCAATAACATGTTGCCTGACTAATTCATAAACAAGAGAAAAAAATGTGAAAATAAACTTGGCGAACGTATATAAAAAGAGTGAGATAGCGCCCAAAAAATAAGAATTTAAAACCACAGGAGAAAAAGCAGTACACTTACCTGTATCAGTGACAGGTTACTGAGGTCCAGTCTGAAAAGGTAGTTTCTGAATTAAGAAGAAAGGGAAATGATGTAAGTGACTGGCTCAAATCCAGCAAAATCTATTAAACAATGCAGATGAAGTATTAGAGACCAGCTGTCAGGTTAACACAAAGTGGATTAAAGCACAAACTGTACTGCCCGTCACTCTTGGGCCATTGTTTTCTGTTAGTATTTCAGTCTTTGGTTTTACACTTTTTTGTGATCATGTATGTCTACGCTTTTAACAGGGTCAATCCAGACAAAACTTGAACTCATATCATGCCAAGAGAATAGACACACACACACACACACACACACACACACACACTCTACTGCGGCGTGACATATTTCTTCCAAATCCTTTGCTCCTGCCAAATCCAAAGCTTAACTTGGTCCAGCGAGGCCTCAGCAAAGCACTTTAAAAGCGTCATTATCCGAAAACCGCACTGTATGAGTGAGTCAGAAAGGGTATCACATTCTCAGTAATGTGCTCTGTGGGGTGAAAAGCTGAGTGGATTTACAGTTTCTTACCTGGCACCCACAATAAGCTCATTCCTAGTCAGGTCAAGGGTGAGCTGGGAGTAGTCTCTCACACCAGGGTGGGAGAAGGATGAGATCCACGGACTGAGCGCTGAGAGAGAGAAAAGGGGGGAAGGTTAGCAGAAGATAAATCATGTCGTGAGATAAAAGCAGTGACATTTACAAACAAAACTCATAAAAGGGTATAGTTTACTAATGCACGCAAAAACCTTTCCTATTTGGCATTTTATGCACAAGTGTAGGTGTTAACAGCGATGGTTAATTGACCCGATGAAAATCAAATTTATTAAGCAAAATGCCAAATGTTTGCCAGCAACAGCCTCTGTAAGTGAGGTTATTTTATGATGGCTTTCATTATATTTTAACTGTTGCTCAGACTAAACTCTGGCAACACTGCACAACTATAGATTAGAAAAATGTTAGAGTGACCAATGCACCAATTATGAATAAGACACATTCATAGTTGCAGCTGAAGTGGTAAAAAAGGGCACCAAACAGTGAAGGAAAAGCTTCCTGCTACGTGACGCTGTCTCCTACAGAGCGGGACAAAGTGTCCAGGCCCCATCAGGCAACACAACCCCGATCCAACCTGACATTCAGACAAACGCGGCTCTGTGTGGGGCACGAGGCTGAAATCTCAACGCTGTATGAAACTGGCATTTACAAATCAAAATTTTCAGAGGGGCCGCCTGGTGGAGCTTTTAATGCCACACTCAAAACTCCAGGAAGAAAAAAAAGAGCATTTTCTCTACGAACTTTGTGTGGGCCTTTAAACGATTTCACCACATGGAAGTTTGCGGGGCTTAAGGGGGATTTGCTATGTTTCCGATGCTGTAAACGACATCACAGTTGTTAGTGGCAAATGAGATTTCTTGGAGCAAGTTAAAAAGGCGTGTTAGACACATTTGAGCCATTTCCACAAAACTAGTCCAAAAACGGACAAGGAAAGAATCAGTAATGATGTTAAGCAACTTTATGGTTGTCCACAAATTTTCTGTATCAGAGAAAAAAACGTTCATGACCATTGCATGACCCCCCACTGAAAAAAATAAAATAAAATCTTGATTTTCTCCTTCATCAGGGAAGTGATCATCAAACATTTAAAACCTTAAGACGTTCATTTTCTTCTAAAATTAAAAGTAGCTCATAAAAGCTCCAGGTTACGAGTGAGAAACTACATCAAAGTGCTGGAAGAAGTTGCCAAGAACAGCGAAACAAGTCTCCATCACGTAAAGGAGATACATTTTTAGGATTGATGGGAGCCCATATGGCTCTGTCATCTGCAAACATATCCAGAGATGCGAAAAACAGAAGACAGAAGGCGGCAGCTACAGTACGGTATGGTGCTCTTAATTTAAGATACAGAAAAACACACGCATACAATATTTAATTAAAGGTTCCAGTATTGACAGGAGACTTCACTGAAGTGATAGTGTTTGCAGTCAGATGTGGATTTGGGCACTCGTCACCAAGCTGCTGTGAGACCGAACTTCATTCTAGTGTTTCTGTTTTTTGTCCCACTCTTGTGAGATGTGAGCAGGGCTGAATCCATTTTCATAAATACAGTGAATATTTAAAAGTCCGCAATTTTCAGTTTGCAGCACAACTGCAATATATTCACAAGATAAGGCCTCTGTTATTCTGTATTTGAAAACTGCTGAAAAGAACAAAACCAGCGCATTTGTCCATCTCTTAATAGTTTTGGACTTCTCTGCATCTAAAAAACAACAAATCAAAATGGACTAAATTAAGTTTTATAGCAGACATTAAGGAACCAGGTAGAAATTGTTGCATGTTTTTTCCATTAACAAGAATAAAAAACAAAGTAGAAAAAAAGCATAATAATAATAATAGTACTTAGACTTATTTTAGACATATTATAAACCACAAATACAAGCATAGGTTTTAACTTACAGTACATGTTTTATACAAAATGCTATATATTTTTAACAATGGCTTCTGGTTTCCATGACAATGGCAATCTACAGTGTAGTGCCTAGCATCTCAGAAAACAGCCACACCACCTTGTGTGCTGCAAATAACAACATAATACATTGTTAATTATGATAACAACAGCTCTTGTTCTATTAGGAATATAATAAGAAAATGAGCAGTGTGC
Source organism: Copadichromis virginalis (assembly GCF_057382275.1). Taxonomy (NCBI): domain Eukaryota; kingdom Metazoa; phylum Chordata; class Actinopteri; order Cichliformes; family Cichlidae; genus Copadichromis; species Copadichromis virginalis. Next base: position 9,313,625 of record NC_140633.1, read on the forward strand.
TGCAGGGACACACAAATTTATCAACCAGCTAGATCAGAGTAGCAGTGCAGCTTTTAAAAATTAATAATACACCGGAAAGCACTTTTACAGACAGGATTAAATCTCTGATAATCACAATAAATCATCGGGTGTCCCAAGGCTATTCTAATACGATGCAAATTCTGCAAGAGGCCATCTCTTATTCTCTCCATAAATATTTATACTACACTTATCCACATACAGTGGATTGTTTCAATTTCACAGTCGGCCATGCATCCATATGGTTTGACCATCTTTGACATGTAGGGTGGGTGTAAAAAACAACAACACAACCATAGAAGGCCAGTGCAAGGAAGCGAGCGGAACCATCTGTGCATCACTCTGATTAATGGCTGCAGAGGCTGAAGGTTGGGGGGAGCGTGGGGGACACAGGCCGCCTTTAGCTGCACAGTCTTATGTAAACAGACCTGAAGTTGATTTAAAGAATCCAACATGATCCCGGGATTACGCAAAGCCACGGCATGTGTGAACAAAGCTTGTATGTGTGTGAACGGTGTCCCCATAACTGGGAGGAATGAACATGATTTGAACGCCAACTCAGATCATTAAAAGTCTCTAAATCAATCCCTTAAACACACACAGGCTCATGGAATTATTGGCAAAGAACAAAAAAAGTTTGTTTTAAAGGCTCAATTACTGCGAGGTTTGTGTTTGTGTGAAAATCAAACTCTGATGTGAACTACAAGACAGTCATTACCAGCTAAAGATGGGTTAGCCGAGGGTGAAATGAGCTCCGTTTCTCTTGTTCTTGGTTTTTTTTTTGCTTTGTTTGTTGTTTTTCACGAAAATGAGTTTCAAGAAACTAATCCTTCATTTTCCAACAGCTCATAATGGGTCAGTGAAGGTGTCATCAAAGTGTGAGGAGTTGGGTACCTCCTAATATGAATAGTTAAATCAATAAAATATAAACTGACCTCCAAAAGGCTTTAAGGAGATCTTTCTTTTTTGACATTGTAAGCACTGTGAAGATACTGATTTGCATAACTGATGAAAAAAAAAGAAAAGGCAAGGCAAGGCAAGTTTATTTGTATAGCACAATTCAACAACAAGGTGATTCAAAGTGCTTTACAGAGACATTAGAAACAAGAACAAATAAAAAGCATGATTTAAAATTTATTAAAACAAGCAAACAAACAAACTAATTAACAAACAAACAAAACAGTATATAAAATCAAAACAGATAAAATCAAAACAGATAAAATCAGTAGTTAAATGTAAGTTTTGAAATTTAAGCTTAAAGTGTGGATTTGGTGCTTTATTCAAATGCAGCTGAGAACAGGTGAGTCTTCAACCTGGATTTAAATAAACTGAGTGTTTCAGCTGATCTGAGGCTTTCTGGGAGTTTGTTTCAGATATAAGGAGCATAAAAGCTGAATGCAGCTTCTCCGTGTCTGGTTCTGACTCTGGGAACTGATAAAAGACCGGATCCAGATGACCTGAGGGATCTGGAAGGTTCATACTGGGTCAGGAGGTCACTGATGTATTTTGGTCCTAAACCATTCAGAGCTTTATAGACCAGCATCAGAACTTTAAAGTCTATCCTCTGACGGACAGGCAGACAGTGTAAGGACCTCAGAGCTGGACTGATGTGGTCCACTTTTTTGGTCTTAGTGAGGACTCGAGCAGCAGAGTTCTGAATGAGCTGTAGTTGTCTGACTGATTTTTTAGGTAGACCTGTAAAGATGCTGTTACAGTAATCAAGCCTACTAAAGATGAATGCATGGACTAGTTTTTCCAGGTCCTGTTGAGACATCAGATCTCTTATCCTTGAAATATTCTTGAGGTGATAGTAAGCTGACTTTGTTATTGTCTTAATGTGTTTTTCTAAGTTTAGGTCTGCATCCATCACTACACCCAAATTTCTCGCCTGGTTTGTGGTTTTTAGATGTATAGATTGAAGTTCTCTGGTGACCTGTAATCGTTTTTCTTTGGCGCCAAAGACTACTACCTCAGTTTTGTTTTTGTTTAGCTGGAGAAAATTGTGGCACAACCAGTCATTAATTTCCTCAATGCATTTACCAAGAGCCTGTACAGGGCCTTGGTCTCCTGGTGACATTGTGATATATATTTGTGTGTCATCTGCATAGCTGTGATAGTTTATTTTGTTGTTGTTTATAATCTGTGCCAGTGGGAGCATGTAAATGTTAAACAGAAGGGGTCCCGAGATGGAACCTTGGGGAACTCCACATGTGATACTTGTCTGCTCAGATGTGAAGTTACCTATTGATACAAAGTATTTCCTGTTTTCTACGTATGTTTTGAACCAGTTTAGTACAGTTCCTGAAAGACCTGCCCAGTTCTCCAGTCGTTTGAGTAACATGTTGTGGTCAACTGTATCAAATGCTGCACTGAGATCCAGTAAAACTAAGACTGACATTTTTCCACTGTCTGTATTCAGACATATGTCATTGAACACTTTTGTCAGAGCGGTTTCAGTGCTGTGGTTCTGTCTAAAACCTGACTGGAAGGCATCATAGTAGTTATTCTGTTTTAAGAAGTAACTGAGCTGTTGAGAAACTGCTTTTTCAATGATCTTACTTAAAAATGGGAGATTTGAGATCGGCCTGTAGTTGTTCATTTGTGTCTTGTCAAGATTGTCCTTTTTCAGTATAGGTTTTATTACAGCAGTTTTTAGTGATTCTGGAAACACACCTGATAATAAAGAAAAGTTGACGATCTGTAACAGGTCTGACTCCAAAGTCTTTGAGACCTTTTTGAAAAAACTTGTTGGCAGGACATCTAAACAGCAAGAGGAGGAGTTCAGTTGACCTAAGATGTCCTCCAGGTCTTTGCTGTTAATAGGGTCAAACTGTTTGATGGTGTTTAAACAGTTTTTCGGTGGACACAGTACATATTCTGGATCTGCTGTTGATGTACCAATTGCTTGTCTAATTTTTTGGATTTTTTCTGTGAAGAATTTGGCAAAGTCATTGCAGGCCATGGTCGAATGAAGTTCAGCTGCCACTGACACAGGAGGGTTTGTTAGCCTGTCAACTGTAGAAAATAAGACCCGAGCATTATGTTTTTAGTGATGATGTCAGAGAAGTAGGACCTCCTTGCACTCCTCAGTTGTAAATTATAATTGTGAAGTTTCTCTTTATAGATGTCATAATGAACCTGGAGGTTTGTTTTTCTCCATCTGCGCTCAGCTTTCCTACAATCTCTTTTTTCATTTTTCACTAGTGTGGAGTTTCTCCATGGAGACTTTTTCCTTCCAGAGATAACCTTCACCTTAATGGGAGCAATTGTATCCATTACATTTAACATGTTAGCATTGAAGCTATTGACGAGCTCATTGACTGACCCTCCGGACAGGTCAGGTGTTAATGGGAAGACCTGGTTAAAAACTGCACTACTGTGTTCAGTTATACATCTTTTTGTGATCACTGTTGTTGATATATTTATGTGGGCTGAGATTTTACTTTCAAAGAAAACACAGTAATGATCAGACACGCCCACATCAGACACAGTAACCTTTGAAATGCTCAGGCCCTTGGAGATGAGTAGGTCAAGAGTGTGTCCTCTATTATGTGTGGCTTCTGGGCAACTTTGGGCTGACTCAGCATGTAACAGAGTGTTACTCAGGTCTTTAGTCCCTTTGTCCTGAGGGTTGTCCACATGGATGTTAAAATCCCCAACAATAATTACACAGTCGGTGAGCGAGGGGGGAGAAGCTGCTGCCTGCGAGTTTGCTGCAGACAGAGGAGAGCTTAAGTTTGACCAGCAGCCACCAGGCCCAGGCCCTTCCAGCAGCCACCAGGCCCTGGATCCTCCAGCAGCCACCAGGCCCAGGATCCTCCAGCAGCCACCAGGCCCAGGATCCTACTGCTCCACCAGGCCCAGGCTCTTCCAGCAGCCACCAGGCCCAGGCTCTTCCAGCAGCCACCGGGCCCAGGATCCTCCAGCAGCCACTGGGCCCAGGATCCTCCAGCAGCCACCAGGCCCAGGCTCTTCCAGCAGCCACCAGGCCCAGGATCCTCCTGCTCCACCAGGCCCAGGCTCTTCCAGCAGCCACCAGGCCCAGGATCCTCCAGCAGCCACCAGGCCCAGGCTCTTCCAGCAGCCACTAGGCCCAGGATCCTGCTGCTCCACCGGGCCCGGGATCCTCCAGCGGCCACTGGGCCCAGGATCCTCTGGCGGGGCACCAACAAGTAAATCGACAGTGACAAGACGGTGAACGGAGCGAGCAAGACAACAAGCAATGGGGCCTAAGAGAACACCGAACGCCGATGAAATTGAGGACATCAAAAAGTCATTGGACTTTCTAACTGAGGAAACATCGGCTATCAAGCTACAACAGAAATATATCCTAGACTTAGTCGAGGAAATAAGGTCGCTACGTAACCAGAATGCAGAGAAGGAGAAACGGATCGTCTATCTGGAGAGCAGGGTCGCGGACCTGGAGCAATATACCAGAATGAACGACGTGATCATCACAGGGCTGTACATAAAACCCCGGTCATATGCTCGGGCTGTGACTGCTGGCAGTAAAGAGGAGCAAGGAGATCTGGATGGGAGCTCTGCGGAGCAACAAGTAGCTGGTTTCTTGCAGTCGAAAGGGATCGACCTGGACTGTAATAACATCGAGGCATGCCACCCCTTGCCCAGGAGAAATGCTAGTGATAAACCAGCTATCATCATAAGATTTGTAAACAGGAAACACAAGAATGCACTGCTGAAGCAGGGGAGGAAACTAAAAGGATCGAACGTCTACATGAATGACCATCTAACCAAATCCAATGCTGACATAGCGAAGAAAGCACGATACCTAAAGAAACTGGGTAAAATTCAGAACACCTGGACTGCAAACTGTAAAATATTTATAAAGCTCAACGGTACACCGGAGGAAGCCAAGGTGCTGGTCATCAAATGCATCCAGGATCTGGAAAAATATTAACAGGTCACTTGACTACAAAGGCAAGGAGCGGGACAAACAATCTACAGTCATCAAAGCAGGTAATAGAAGACAACAACGGAAGCTAAAGCGTAACGTATTCAAGGATGAAACAATCAATTAATTCATTATCTGGGAATTATACATTGCTACCACAAAGGATTGCTAATCAGGAGATAAATTCACCAGTAAACATGGAATACAAAACACACTTCACAGAGCAGGACATTGATCCAGAACTGAACTTTTTTAACATCAAAAATACCTGCTACTATCATACTGAAGAACAATTCAACAAAACTGTCAAGGTCGACGGCAAAATATCTATAATCCACTTTAATAGTAGAAGTTTATATGCAAATTTTCACAAAATAAGGGAATATTTAAGCAAATTTACACATCCATTCAGTGTGATTGCAGTATCTGAAACATGGATTAATAAACAGAAAGGAGAGGACTTTGTAATAGATGGATATGAATTAAATCTTACAAATAGAAAGAATAAGAATGGCGGTGGTGTGGCCTTGTTTGTGGATAAAAATTTAAAATACAAGATGGTAGAAAAAATGACGGTGGCGGTAGATAATATATTAGAGTGTGTAACAATAGAAATTAGTATGGGAAAAGAGAAAAATGTCATTGTAAGCTGTATATATAGAACACCAGATTCTAATATTGAAATTTTTAAGGAGTGGGTAGATAAAACATTCATTAGGACAAATCAAAAAGTCATGTTCATTTGTGGGGATTTTAACATAGATCTACTAAATCCAAACAAGCAGAGAGCGACAGAGGAATTTATTAATACAATGTATAGCTTGGGACTTTTTTCCAGTGATCACTAAGCCCAGCAGGATTACAGCACAGTCGGCAACCCTAATAGACAATATATTTACTAATGAAATAGAAAATAGAACCATAAGTGGTCTCCTAATTAATGACATCAGTGATCATCTACCTGTTTTTATAGTGTATAACAGCAATTACAGGAAGGTTAAACAGCAAAACACAAAATACAAACGAGTGAGAACAGAAGAGTCAATAAACGCATTCAAAAGTGATTTACTCAAGCAAGAATGGGAGATGCTGTATAAGGAAAAAAATATTGATAAAGCTTATGAGATTTTTTTAGGAAAATTTAAACTGTTATATAATAGTCATTGCCCAGTAAAGAAATATAGTAAAAAACAAAAATATGCAGAGTGCCCATGGATTACAAAAGGATTGCAAAATGCATGTAAGAAGAAAAATACCTTATACAGAGAATTTATAATGAACAGAAGCACAGAAGCTGAAAATAAATACAAGAAATATAAAAATAAATTAACGAGTATTTTAAGGTCATGTAAAAAGGAATACTATGAAAAATTACTGATTATGAATAAAAATAATATTAAAGGGATCTGGAAAACATTAAATACCATCATCAAAAAGGGCTCGGGGCAGGCAGACTATCCTTCGTATTTCGCAAATAATGATAGAAATATTACTAATATGAGAGATGTGGTAAATGAGTTCAATAAATTCTTTGTAAGTGTTGGGCCAGACTTGGCTGAAACAATTCCTGATATAACAGATTCTGTAGAGAAAGAAACTAGACTCATTGACCGCAATCCTCATTCAATGTTCTTAACGGTGGTGGAAGAAATGGAAATCATTGATATTGTTGGGAAATCACAAACAAAAAACTCTACAGACTCTGACGACATTGATATGGAAATCGTTAAGAGAGTGATAGAGGGCATTTCCAAACCCTTAACACACATTTGCAATTTGTCCTTACAAACTGGTGCATTCCCAAAACAAATGAAAACAGCTAAAGTAACACCACTGTTTAAAAATGGTGACAGACACCAATTCACAAATTATAGGCCTGTCTCTCTACTTTCTCAATTTTCAAAAATACTGGAAAAAGTCTTTAGTAATAGACTTGACAAATTTATAGATAAACACAAAATAATAACGGATAGTCAGTATGGTTTCAGATCAAATAGATCAACATCATTGGCATTAATGGAACTGATCGAAAATATCACCAACAATATAGATAAAAGACAATGTATAGTTAGTGTATTCATTGACCTAAAAAAAGCTTTTGACACAATTAATCATGACATATTACTTGATAAACTGGAGTACTACGGCATTAGAGGAGTGGTGTTAGAATGGGTAAAGAGTTATTTGAGAGACAGGCAGCAATTTGTGAAAATTGGGGAATATCAATCAGAGTGTATGGACATTGTTTGTGGAGTTCCGCAGGGGTCAGTATTGGGACCAAAGCTGTTTATCCTCTATATCAATGATATATGCAGAACATCAGATATACTACAGTTTATTCTATTTGCAGATGATACAAATATTTTTTGTGCTGGAGAGAACTTACATCAGCTTTTGGAAATTGTCACACAAGAAATGATTAAACTGAAAACATGGTTTGATAGAAATAAGCTATCATTAAATTTGGAAAAAACTACATTTATGTTATTCGGAAATTGTAAAAAAGATGCAGGAGCAAAATTATTAGTAAACAATGTTGAAATAGAGCAAGTTTCGGATACAAAATTTCTGGGTGTGATAATAGATAACAAAATCTGCTGGAAACCTCACATAAAGCATATACAAGCCAAACTGTCAAGAAGCATCTCCGTACTAAGTAAAGTTAAATATTTTTTGCCTTCCAAATCACTCCGGGTACTTTATTGTTCACTTATATTGCCATATTTGGAATACTGTGTGGAAATTTGGGGAAACACATATAAAACTGCACTTCAACCAATATGTAAAATTCAAAAAAAAGCAATCAGGATGATTAATAAAGCAGGATTTAGAGACCATACTAACATCATGTTTTTGAAATTAAAAATACTGAAGTTTATGGATCTTATAAAATATAAAACTGCAAAAATTATGTACAAGGCCAGATACAATATGTTACCAGGAAATATACAGAGGATGTTCTATGACAGAGAAGGAGACTATGAATTGAGGGGGAAATTGAATCTAAGGATTCTTAAAGCACGGTCAAAGGTTAAAACCTTTTGTGTCACTATTTATGGGGTAAAACTGTGGAATAGTTTTACTATAGATCTACAGCAATGCTCAGGAATTAGTAAGTTCATGAAAATACTTCGAAAACTGATTTTGGAAGAATATGATACCGATAAAGATGATCACCCATTGTATGTATAAAAATATCAAATTATATCCAAATTATATCAGTCACGGTAGCCAAGTTTATATAGGTTCTCCTCGTGTATCGTGTGGAGTATGTGATGATGGGAATTAGGTGAATTATGTGGGATCAATAAGATGTTGAGCAGGGGTAGGAATTAATAAGTATGTTCATACTTCTTCCTACTCCTTTTCAGACCAAACATTGTTACATTATGTCAGACGATTTTGTTTTATTTCATTATATATTTTTTGTTTATCTGAACACATACGTGTGTGTGTGTGTGTGTGTGTATATCTACATATATATTCGTATCTGTAAATGAAAATATATGTAGTGTGTATATATTGTTTTTTGTTTTATATGTCTGAAACAAATAAAGATACAATACAATACAGTCAAAATCAACACAGATCACAGACAGCAGTTCACTGAGGTCATTAAAAAAGTCTGTGCAAAAAGGAAAAACATTTGGATTTGAGATCTAAGATAACTTTACAGAGTCTCAGAGGTTATTAAGCTATTTAGGGCTATGACTTGTTTGGCGTTATTTCTGGGGACAGGTGATGGAAATGTCAAAGGTTTATAAATGCGCTGACTCTTCAAATCTTGTTTAAAGAGTCAGCAGCAACGAGCTCCTCTACAAATCTGCCAAGCACTCTCAACAGCTCTTACCTACAAAGCTGCAAAGCAGGAGAAGGCTTTCAGAAGACAGTAATGTAATTAAGAAATTGCAGTTGGAGGAGTTGTGGAGGTGAGGTTGTTGGCACAAGGAGCTGCTATAATGGCACAGCCAGGCTGTTGTTGGACTGTAGCGGGCCTTTAGAAAAACTCTGAATTCTTAACTTTGTAACCTTCACCAACCTGTGTAGGGTTGAGTTTGAGAAACTTGATGAAATGAAGACTTATACGCTAATTTTGGCAATTCGAACATTCCAAACAGGCAAAAAAAGCTATTTAAGTGCTGTCAAAGCATCGGATATTATCTGAACCACAATTCATCTCAGTTCAATTTTATTTATATAGCGGCAAATCAGAGCAGCAGCTGTCTCAAGATGCTTTATAGTGTTAAGAACCTACAATAATAGAGAGAAAATGTAAACGATCCACCAAACCCCTCTGAGCAAGTACTTGGCAACAGTGGGAAGAAAAAACTCCCTTTTAACAAGAAAAAACATCCGGTGGAACCAGGCTCAGGGGAGAGCAGCTATGGGTTAAGGAAGAGAGACAGAGATTAATTCTACTTAATTCACTTAACGTTACCTCTACTTTTAAATACTCCAGCAGCCACACGTAAGCCTGCAGTCTGAAAGTGATGTCACGGTCTGGCTAGGGCAGACCGTATGTTGCAGGGAAGGACTCAAGCGCAGACCGAAATGAGGTATGAATAACAAAACAAGCCGTTTATTAAGGCAAGAAACGAGGGTCCAAAATAATAGGGAATCGATGAAAACTAAACAATGACCTAAACTGGGTGAACTAAAACGAAACATACAAAACTCTAAACATAATGAACTGACAGGGATACCTGGAGCCGAGACATGGATGAGCAGTACAACAGACGAATACAACGGACCAGTACAACGGACGACCTGACAAAGAATGACTGAGAACACACAGACTAAATGGACACAGGAGGATAATGAGGGAAGTGGCAACACATGGGGACCCAGCTGACACATGAACATAATTACGTCACAGGGGGAGAGTAACTGAACATGATGAACACAGACACGCCAGACCTCTTCACAATAAAACAGGAAACACAGTGAGATATAGACATGACAACCTGAACTTGACAACATAAGCCACAGACATGAAATACATGAAAAGCAGGGGAGACAACATAGTGGAAACACGAGGGGAAAATAACTAGAAACACCTAGGCATGATAGACTTAACATAGTGGGAACACGAGGGGTAAAATTAACTGGAAACAACTAGGCATGATAACGATGAACTTAGGAAACCTGAAGGCTACATAAACTAAACACAAAACGCTGGGTCAGCAGACCCAGGATCATGACAAGTGAAGCATTCTGTTGGGATGATATTGCCCCAATAGAGATGTTAAGATAAGGTTGGGCCCGATTCAAGGCTTTGTATGCGAGGAGACAGGATGTTTCTAATTTTAGAGATAAAATGGGAGTTCTATTCTATTATTGGTTAAGAATTTCATAAAGAGAAACACTGCTTCAACTGTGAGCTCAATCGTAGTTTGTCACAGATAACACTTCATTATAGAAGGAATTATTCATTTAAATATGATCAAACATCAAACACTGTAAAAAAAATCTGATATTGAACAAACATGGTGAAATGCACAATCGCCAACTGAGAAAGTAATGATCTAAGCTAACATTTGCATGTTTGACCTCAATTCAAGTCTCATCTCACAGAAACATTTACAGTGAGAATGACGGATAACAAGAACTCAAGTCCAGTGTCTGTGTTACAAAATATCTTCTTTAAGCTTTACTTCAAGATTTTTTTCTTTTCTTCTTTCTGCTATTTTGAAGAGTCCTTCGTCTTCTTCGGCTATAACAAAACTGCATTGTTCCTAATTTGACCCTTTAGAAAGCATTTCATCTTTTCCTCACTTTTCTTCACAGTTAAAGAAATTCTGACCAGATCAAACAAACCAGACCAAACCGCTGCATGCCAATGTGCGCTTCATACAAAAAAAAAAAAAAAAAAAACTCGTTAGAGTCCAAAACCCTCCAAACCTTTTTTTTTTTTTTTTTTGCTGGACAATTTTCCCACTTCGGGCCATGATTGACTACACCGAAGTGCCAAATGGTACGAAAGTAGGCAAAATGTGTCTTTCGCTTCGCATCTTCACACACTTTGAACATTTTTTTGTGTCTTTCCGTACAAGTGCAACAACACGAGCACCTTGGAGGAGAGACTGTTTCAAAGTAATTCTCCCATCTAAACAATTATTGTCTCGCCCCTCTCTGTCAGATGACAGGCTTTCGGCCTTTCAGTGCAACCATTTAAGCCACAGCAGTAGCAGAGAAGCAGCTGGTCATCAGCACGCTCAGTTCAAAAGAGCAGTGGCATTAAACTACATTTAGCCTGTAGCCACATTTGATTCTGAAGAAAGTAAAGCTATATTTTAATAGCATAAATGCAACCCAGACTTTAATGTGTATGAAAAACCAATCAAAGTCAAAGAAATTAGAAACAGCGAAGCGACTGCAGAGGATGGGCAGCCTATAAGGGCTACGACGCATCCCCAACGTTACACAGTAAATATCTTCTGGAAAACATCCAGACAATAGAACCTAATGTCATTTGAAAAACGTCAGACAGTTAAAACGGTGACTTACTCTGCACATAAAATTAGACTATTAAAACAGAGCAGATGACACGAACCATAAAACAAGAACGTGCGGTGCAGGAATAGATAACAAGAGAATTCTTTCCACAGAAGCATTATGCGCCTAACGCTAAAAACAGGAGCTGTTAGTGTTCAGTTCAGAGAGTTTAATGTAGAGCGTAAATCACTTGAAATTCTTGCTGAGAAGCATTACATGAATATAAACCTTTCCCCACATCACAAATGTCTCTTCAAAAGCTTGTTAGAAAAACAAAAAACAACAAAAAAGCACAGCAAGGCTGAATTTGATGCAGCAGCATGGAGGATAGCTTGTGAACCGTGAGCTTGCTTACTCTCTTAGAAGGGCTTCGCTATAGTGAGGAGGTCTTCGTTGACTGACATTTATCCTCCTGTGCACAAGTGGTTTTATATTCTCTGCTTACTTCTTTCCCCTCATAACTGTCTGGCCGGGCGGCGGGGCAAATAAGGGACAATAATGCAGGATGAATATGAAAGCCTCCTCCCTAGGGTTGACTCGTGGGCCCCAAGCTGGACTTGATGAACGATGATTGCGATCTTTTTTTTTTCCTCCCCTTTTGCAATCGGCAAGCAGATGGATTAATGCCCATGACTGCCAGAGGGACGAGGACAGTGGCTGAGACATTTGTCTCACCCAGACATAAATTATAACCTTTCTATCTTCTCCCATCTCACAGTTTTTTAACCGTTCAGCCTCTTCCCACACAACCAGCATGCATGAAGAGCGAAGCGGCACCCCAACTGATTTGAGTTGCTATTAGGCCAGTACAGAGGCCAATCAAATCTGGAAAAGACCAACATATTATAGACCGTGAGAAAACCAGTGCACGGGAAATTGGGGATCGTGCACAAACGAACACACAAATACAGACACACACACACACCAGACAGTTTAAACACAATCTGATCCGTTTATCACTTAAAGCCAGGTGGAATGTGAGATTCCCCCAAGCCGGAGCTCAGAGATAGGGCTATTTGATAAATAGCCAATCTTACCCCCATCTAATCCCTAAAAAATTTGAGCCTCTGGGTTTTTCCTTCAGCTAGCCCATCAAACCTTGACATCCCCACAGCTGGAAGGATGGTGTCATCTATTAAAATGAAAGTACAAACTGAAATACAGAGGGGATTTTTTTTAACATAAAAGGCATGTAATAGGTTTTCTTGAAATCAAATGTTCTACAAAAGGTGCAAAGCAGACTCTGACAGCTGATCTGACAGTTTTTAAATCCAGTTCTTTGCATTCTTCAACGGCCAAGAAAGACACGGCTCAAAGTGGTCTAACTTAAAAAATGATCTTTAATTTTACATTTTCTGGAAAATGGAGACTTAGCACAGAAACGCCAGCTCAAGTCTCAAGCAGAAACAGGAAGCCTGATTACTTATATACTTCCTCTAGACGTCACACAAACTTTAAGTTTTGAACAAACACTCTACTTAGTTTCACTTTCTGCCTGCAGCTCCTATTTTTGCAAAAGCATGCAGTTCCTGTCAGCCTGCGACCTAGTTTTACACTGAAGTCTGGGCCTCTCATAAGAACAATCTAATCAGCAAATAAGCATTAAGAATATATATATTCCATACTGACATATGGAATTGAAATGAGAAGTCCTGTGTATTTCAGTGAACTTGCAGTTCTTCACTTTGGCTTTTTCACCGTCGGTGCGCCTGCAACGGCTCACCTGATAAAATCGCTCACTGTGTCACATTTTTTATCATCACTGTTATAATCAGGCATGTTGTTGATTTCCCTCCCTCAAGCGCTGCACTGTTTAATGAGCTATGAATGACAAATATTATACTAAAGGTAGCTGTCTATCATCTTCCTTCGGGCAGCGGGGGTAAGGGGGGTGGGTAGACGCGGGGTTGGCGGTGGTGAGGGAGAATCTCGGAAACACAATGTGTTGCTAATGGGAATAAGACCGAGCGAAAGGAGGCAATATTAAAAAATGGTTATCTTCAGGGCAGTGGGGTTGAGCCAATATTGTTAACGAAGCAGGCCACATGACGACTTGCAGCCATCTGGCAGGTGATTCTGTGAATGAAGCATTACCTCCAGTCTCAATTACACACAGTATAGTATTCGGGATATATTTTGCAATGCTGACAATTGTGAAAACCTACTGTGAATAAATCAGTCCTGCTCTATGTAAATTTACATGCAGAATCTATTTACACAAAGCACATTGTAAGAGCGGCATTGGAAATGTCACATTTCCACACATTATCTGCTCTTGCTCGGCACTGAAGGAGTTAATGTCTCCCTGCAGCTCCAGATCGCTTCACAAGTCAGCCTTATCAGGCCGAAATCCCTTGAAATACGTTTTGTTGGGTCTTCTTCATATCACTTTTCAGCTTCCCTTGCATGCCAGTCTCCACCCCATCCTGCTTGTCCTGTTCTTCACTATCTCTCCTATTAGAACTTTTGATTTTCACTGTGGCTGACTTGCAGGGGGTGATAGTTTGAGAGAGGCTGTTGTGCCTCAGTGGAGCACAACTCTCCCTCTGTCCCTTCATGCGCCTTCCTTCCCTTCCCTCCTCCCACTTGACTGAACTCAGATAGAAGGGTCTGCAGGTTATGGGCAGAACAGAGAAAGAGCCTGGAGAGAGCGGGGACTGAGCAGCCACAGGAGGAATGGTGCTGGGGCCAGGAGGCTAATAGCCTCTCAGTCAGTGACCGGTAAAGATGTCTGTCTGCCTTTCACAAAACCAATGGTGAGGCAACATCCACAGCTACTGACAAGTCCGCTGTGCTCCAAATGTGTTATAAAACTGACAGAAATGTGAGCAATGTTTCTCAAAAACAGAGTGTGAAAGAGGCAGACGTAGGCGCGATAACCAGCAAAAGAGAGTCTGTACACTTTCTGTGCTATATTTGAGACTGGCACAGGATAAGAGAGTCAACAGAGGTAACAAAAAAAAGAAGAAAGAAAAAAAGAAAAAGGGGTCTGCAAAATGAATAACAGCATGCAGAAATTCACTGGACCTCAAAGAGGCAAGGTTTCAAACCTACTTCAATCTGATTTGATCATTTGCCCTTTTTTTGTAGCTGTACTGTAATTGAGTGTGCAAACACTATTTTCTTTTCTCCTTAAAAATCAGGAGCGACACAAGAGCATTCACACAGGATGTCGCTTAAACTGTTGGCTTTATCCATTTGTTAAAGTAATAGCTTTTGGGTATTAACTGCAGCTATCTGCCATGTAAATGTTCTGCAACTGCTTCATTCGAACATGACAGAACTGTTCGGGATAGCGCTCACATGTTCATGCAATATTTTAGCACAAAGGTCGGAGTAGTGCTGCTGCAGCACTGAGTTGAGGGAATAATACTGTCAATGATGAAGACTGTTCCTGGGTTTCTGTGGGCATGCATCAGCTGGATAGATGTTTATGTCAGTACCTTTATAAATGACCATTGTGAGGGCAGGGGTTCTCCAACAATTTTTTCAAATTCTTTCCAAGTACCAAAACTCTAAAGAGGCCACTTGGCAAAATGTCAGCCCACAGAATAAAGTCTGTACTATATATACGTCCTTTTTAAGTGCTCCTTTTTTATGCTGTAGATCCGTGCAGAATGTGTCAGCCTGCTGGATCTTTTAATTGTTTTCACCATTACATGCAAGATAAATTAAAGAACCCGGCTTCCCACTAATGTAGACCGAGAGGGCCAAAACATCGCCGTATAACTTTTCATGTGGTTTATACAGAGTGTAATTGATGCTGACTGGAGAGTTGAAGTTGTTCAGCTTCCTGTAGCATCTAAAGGTGGGAGGGCAGGTTGAAATTGCTGTCGCACTACTGTAGCTTTTACAACACTGTACTGCAACGCAAGAGGCTGAAAATTATCAGTGCTCTTACAGATTAAAGCACAAGTCTGAAAGGGGTTATAGCATGAGGAGACAGGAGGCATGGATACAGACAGGCAAAGGAAGCAGTTTTCCTGCTGCTTTCCGCTTTTTCGGTGAAAGTGGCGGTAAAGCCTTTAAATGTTTTCTATTCTCTGTTTTCTATTGCAATCTTTTGGGCATCAGATATCCTGACATGCCATTAGTGAGGGAGGCGCCGCTCGCCTCAGCAGCACGCTAATCCAAGCTTCATTCAGCTGCTTGACTGACAGCTGCAAACACACCTATGCACTGAAATCACAGTGAATGAGTTTGGGGGAACAGAGACTGGTGCGAGTGAAATATGAATGCCACATGAAATATACATACATATACATACATACATATATATATACATATACACATATATACATATATATACATATATATATATATATATATATATATATATACATATATATATACACATATATATACACATATATATATACATATACACATATACACATATATATATACATATACACATATACACATATATATATGTGTATATATATATATGTGTATATATATGTGTGTGTATATATATATATACATATATATAAACACACACATATATATACACATATATATATATACACATATATATACATATACACATATATACATATATATATATATATATACACATATATATACATATACACATATACACATATATATATACACATATACACATATATATATATATATATATATTAGGGCTGGGTATCGTCACTGATTTCTAGAATCGATTCAATTCCGATTCACAAGGTCCCGAATCGATTCGATCCACGATTCGATTTAATTCGATTTAATTCGATTCGATTTAAATCTGGGAAATTTTGACAGTCAGAAATATTATAATTCAGATCAGTACATTTACATATTTTTGTATCAATAAAAAGGAAGCTGGTGTAAGCCTCACAGCAGATGCCTTTGTGTCAAAGTAGCTGAAGATAAAACACAGAAAAACATGAAGGTGATTTTCCTGGCCTGGGATTTTATAAAAATATTCTGCAGTACATCAAAAACGAAAGAAAACCATTAATCAACATATGAACATTACCTCTGAAGTTACAGCGGTTTTATTAGAGACACGGTTAAGCGTTTTGCATTTTGAATAATTTTAAAAAGTTTAAATTTGTTCAGTATTGAACAGCAGAAATGAGGTTTTCTTTTCGGAAGAATGTAAAAGGGGAAAAACAGCGGCTGACAGCGCTGTAAACAACAGTAGACTTGTGCGTAACAAGCAAGCGAATAATGAAGAAAGGGAAACTGTTTTTGAAGTACAGAGAGAGAGAGAGATAGAGAGCTGTGCATCGCGGTGGAAGCAAAACAGTAAAAGTCAGAGTGAATTCATGACGATGTTTATGTGAAGCGTTTGGATCTTCTTTTGCTGCTGGTTCGGTCAATATTGTTTGGAGAGAGATCAAACTAACAGCTTTAGAATCGGCTCATAAAGCGCGTGAACACAAAGCGTGGACCCGCCGACAGATCAGAATCAGCGAGCTGTCGGCTTTCAGCCCCGACCGTGAGAAAGGCGACATCTAACTGATTCTGATCCGCAGGTCGCGCTGTGTGTTTAAGTCTATGTGCAGAATCCGTGTACCTGCTCTCATTTACTGTCTTAACTGTTTGGTGGTTCTTGAAATTTTGTGAGATGTCACCAGAGATTCTGGCATTTCGGGCAAAATAAATTTATATTAAAAAAATCGATTCAGGATTTTAATTAATCGATTTTACGTTATCCAAGCCAGAATCGATTTTAATCGATGAATCGATTATAAAAACCCACCCCTAATATATATATATATATATATATATATATATATATATATATATATATATATATATATATATATATATATATATATATATCAGGTGTTGAGGAACCAGGGCACCCTGACGAAAAGTGGGCTACTGGAACAAGAAGGCATCGGTGGGAGAGAGACGAAAACAGGGCGTTGTTGGAATGCTACTACGCAAGTAACCCCGGCGGAAGGGGCTACATGAATAGGATGAGGGACCTATGGATTCTTCGATACCCAACATCCACAATGACGGCGAAACAACTAGTAGCTCAGTGTTCCAACATTCGAAAGAAGGGACTGCTCTCACAGCTAGAGATTGATGAGGTACAACACAAATGCTACGGCAAGGAGGAGTCAGGACGCCAGGTCAGGGGGGCGATATCATCACCCCCACCCGAGATTGGGTACATAGCCCCAAG
This sequence comes from Copadichromis virginalis, assembly GCF_057382275.1. Lineage (NCBI taxonomy): Eukaryota > Metazoa > Chordata > Actinopteri > Cichliformes > Cichlidae > Copadichromis > Copadichromis virginalis. Next base: position 9,331,210 of record NC_140633.1, read on the forward strand.
TGCGATAGGAGAAGGATCGTTGAGTGCGAGAGGAACTGACCTGAAAAATAGGATCATGGCCAAGCTTGAAACCTGGATCCCCCGTAGCCGGTTACCAAGCTTACGTGAAGTACCCTCAGAAGGTCTGCTAGATGATGTTAATGCAGCACTACGGGCAATACCTACAACCACGATTACCGACACTAACAAGCTGATCTACAATACGGCAGCAGTGATCAGTGAGATGCTTGGCTACAAGTTGAACAGCGACAAGGGGCAGTACCCTCCATGGAGAAGGAGGCTAGAGGGCAAGATCAAAGTAGCACGGAGGGAGGTTAGCCAACTAACGGAGTTGCAGAAAGGTGCGACAAATAAGGTGCCTAAGAAATACAGCAAGCTGTCCATACCTGAGGCCTTGGAAACTGCCAAGCAAAGACTCACAGCCTTGGCCAGCCGCTTGAGGAGGTACACCAGAGAGATAGAAGGCAGGAGAATAAACCAGCTGTTCTCCACAGAACCAGCAAAGGTGTACTCTCAGTGGCAAGGGAACAATAAGAGAACAGCACCACCAAGGCTGGAGACGGAGCAATACTGGAAGAGCATATGGGAGAAGGATGCAACCCATAACGGCAATGCTCAGTGGCTAGAGGATCTGAGGACAGACCACAGCGACCTCCCTGAACAGGGTCCAGTAACCATCACAGTGGCAGATATCCAAGAAAGGGTCTCCAGTATGAAGATTTGGACAGCACCAGGGCCCAACATGGTTCACGCCTACTGGCTAAAGAAGCTGACTGCACTCCACGAGCGTCTGGCAGCACAGATGAACCAGCTGCTAGTTAACGAGAGACACCCGGAATGGCTAACTGAAGGCCGGACGGTCCTGATCCCCAAGGACCCCAAGAAGGGACCGGTCCCCTCCAACTACCGACCAATAACCTGCCTCAGTACTACATGGAAGCTCCTGTCAGGCATCATATCGGCTAAGATGAACAGGCACATGGGTCAATACATGAGCGGGACACAGAAAGGAATTGGCAAGAATACCAGAGGCGCAAAACACCAGCTACTGGTAGACAGAACAATCAGCCGAGACTGCAAGACCAGACTGACCAACCTGTGCACTGCCTGGATTGATTACAAGAAGGCCTATGACTCAATGCCCCACAGCTGGATACTGGAATGCCTAGAATTGTACAAGATCAATGGGACCCTAAGAGCCTTCATCAGGAACTCAATGGGGATGTGGCGTACAACACTAGAGGCCAACTCCAAGCCCATAGCACAAGTCACCATCAAGTGCGGGATCTACCAAGGAGATGCTCTGTCCCCACTGCTGTTCTGCATAGGCCTGAACCCCCTCAGTGAGATCATTAACAAGACTGGCTACGGATACCGACTACGGAACGGAGCAGTTGTCAGCCACCTCCTGTACATGGATGACATCAAGCTGTATGCCAAGAGTGAACGAGACATCAATTCACTGATCCACACTACCAGGCTATACAGCAATGACATTGGAATGTCGTTCGGACTGGAGAAGTGTAGTCGGATGGTAACAAAGAGAGGGAAGGTAGTCAGAACTGAGGGGATTGAACTACCAGAAGGCAACATTGCAGACATAGAGGACAGTTACAAGTACCTGGGGATCCCGCAGGCAAATGGGAACCATGAAGAGGCCGCTAGAAAAGCTGCAACCACCAAGTACCTGCAGAGGGTCAGGCAAGTCCTGAGGAGTCAGCTGAATGGTAAGAACAAGATCCGGGCCATCAACACGTACGCCCTGCCCGTGATCAGGTACCCTGCTGGGGTAATAGGCTGGCCAAAGGAGGAGATAGAAGCCACTGACATAAAGACAAGAAAGCTCCTTACCATGCATGGAGGGTTTCACCCCAAGTCCAGCACCCTGAGGCTGTATGCTAAGCAGAAGGAAGGGGGCCGGGGACTGGTGAGTGTCAGCACCACAGTCCAGGATGAGACAACGAACATCCAAGAATACATTGGCAAGATGGCCCCAACTGACCGAGTGCTCAGTGAATACCTCAGGCAGCAGAAACCCAAGAAAGAGGAGGGAGACGAGGAACCATCATGGAAGGACAGGCCCCTGCACGGTATGTACCACCGGCAGATAGAGGAGGTGGCTGATATCCAGAAATCCTACCAGTGGCTGGACAAAGCTGGACTGAAAGACAGCACAGAGGCACTAATCATGGCAGCACAAGAACAAGCTCTGAGCACAAGATCCATAGAGGCTGGGGTCTATCACACCAGGCAAGACCCCAGGTGCAGGCTGTGTAAAGATGCCCCAGAGACAATCCAGCACATAACAGCAGGGTGCAAGATGCTAGCAGGCAAGGCATACATGGAACGCCATAACCAAGTGGCCGGCATAGTGTACAGGAACATCTGTGCCGAGTATAACCTGGAAGTCCCGAGGTCAAAATGGGAGATGCCCCCAAGGGTGGTGGAGAATGACCGAGCTAAGATCCTGTGGGACTTCCAGATACAGACGGACAAAATGGTGGTGGCTAACCAACCGGACATAGTGGTGGTAGACAAACAGAAGAAGACGGCCGTAGTGATCGATGTAGCGGTTCCGAATGACAGCAATATCAGGAAGAAGGAACACGAGAAGCTGGAGAAATACCAAGGGCTCAGAGAAGAGCTCGAGAGGATGTGGAGGGTGAAGGTAACGGTGGTCCCCGTGGTAATCGGAGCACTAGGTGCGGTGACTCCCAAGCTAGGCGAGTGGCTCCAGCAGATCCCGGGAACAACATCGGAGATCTCTGTCCAGAAGAGCGCAGTCCTGGGAACAGCTAAGATACTGCGCAGGACCCTCAAGCTCCCAGGCCTCTGGTAGAGGACCCGAGCTTGAAGGATAAACCGCCCGCAGGGGCGTGCTGGGTGTTGTTTTTTTTTTATATATATATATATACACACACACACATATATATACACACACACACATATATATACACACACACACATATATATATATATACATATATACATATATATATATATATATATATATATATATATATATATATATATATATATATATATAAATAAATTCAGGGTGAGCACTTTTTTTTTTAAGTGAACCATTGTGGCTCAAAGTAGCATCATTCGTGCTCCTCAAGAGCCCTTCGGATGGCGAGACGACAGCTCATCGACAGCACCATTACCCAGACAATGAAAGAGATACAAGATGCGCAATGCATTTTCTGCCTATTATAGAGAGAGAGAAAAAAAGAGTAAAAAGTGATGGGAACAGAAAGTTGGAGAAAAAAAGAGTCTAAGAGGAGGAGCTCGGAGAGAGGGAAAAGGAGAAGAATAAATGAGGGAGGTGGGGAGTGCGATGATGGATAGAACAGTGCAGGCAATCTGGGGATAAGAGATATAAAAAGCAAATTCAGGAGGCGAGATTTGCAAGGTATCAAATAGAAAATTAGCAGCAACGTCGGCTGTTTTCTGTTTTTCTTTCTATTGTTAGAGGAACATTACGGTGATTTGAGTCGAGCAGAGGTCCCACTCTGTCAAGAAATCGAATCTATCAGACAAACAACCTCCTACTCTCTGCGACGGACGTAGTGGGACCGGAGAAAAAAGGTCTTATTATAAAGCATTAGTTTTCTGCACATAGTCCCTGGCGAAACATTGTGTTGCTTTGATGGATACTGGTGCTGCACTTGGTGTGATGAAGGAACAGCCCAGGTATCCGTCTCACAAACCAGGTTGACCCTTTTCATAAGCTCCTAGAACAGTTCTTTGAGCCTAATAACATAAACTATAACATCTCTATAAATTCTTTAAGCAGATTCCATATAGAGATTCGGAGCGTTCCAGTTGCTGCCCCCTATCCCGTGCTCTTATCAGACCTGCAGTCTCATGCTCTCAGGGAGTATCATCCATCTAAATCACGAGCTGGCGGCTCATACAGTGTGTGCCTGTGGGTGGAGGTTACGTGATTCCGATGCTGTATTTCTGCACTGATCTGTGGTGTGGCTAAAAAAAAAAAACAACTCTTCTGGCACATCTTCTGGAACAGCAGGGATACAAACATGCAGCAGTGTGTTTGTGGTGGGTCCAAGCGGATGGTAGAAATACCATGCTGTTGAGACCAAACTAAAGTGGGTCACGAGGTTTGATACTAAACCTCGGTGGAAGTTTGTCTACTGTCTCCTGCATCTTCTGTGTTTATAGTACATTCCCCCGACATCGCAACCGCCGCATGTGTGCTCAACTTCTTTTTAAAAATTGATTTCTTCTTTGTGATCACAGCTGTCACAACCAAACTAAGCTAAAATAAAGCAGCTGTAAAAATGATTTAGTGGCTATAAACAAGGATAATTCTCTTCATATCTACCAGATACTAAGATTTCTTTGCAAGTACATCTATTTATTAAGAGATGTTTCTTATCAGTATGAGTGTCCCGCTACTCCTCCAAGTATACAGAATACAGCTGGTCTTAAATTCACATAACACGCTCGAGTTGATGGACTTATTTATATAAATTGTCTTTTTGTTTTTGTTTTTTAACTCAGTCTCACTAAAATCTCCTGTAATCCCTTGTAATCTCATTTACAAGAGAGAGCAAGAACAAGACATATCCACAAGAAGACAATCAGCAGCAGACAGAACGACAACAACAAAACACAAAGAATCATTAAGAACAATTACAAGAATCGTGAAAACATCATTTAATAGTTTTGAGCTGATGCTGTTTGAACAGGTAACCAAGGTAAGTGCATACAGTGAAAGTCAACATTAGTCCTTTATAAATGAATATGATGAGATGACCTTTTATCCTTGACTTTAAGTAACTCCATCTAACCTTTTCATATGGAGAAAAATGATGAGTGCAGTGTGATACACAGAGACTGCTGTTTTGTTTGTTTGGGCAGAGAGACAATACAGAATATTTTATAGCCAATGACAAACATGAATATTGGATACCACGGAGGTTTATGGTCGGAGGAACCAGAGCTGGAGGACCGGAGGACATGCGATGCCTTCTACCGGCGCTGCCAGGATAAAATGTCACTGGACTGCACATAGAAAATCTAAAACTCATTTAGATAGGAAGTCAAAACACAAGAAAAACACACCTATATCTATAAATACTTGTCAGTATACAGGGAGTGCAGAATTATTAGGCAAATGAGTATTTTGTCCACATCATCCTCTTCATGCATGTTGTCTTACTCCAAGCTGTATAGGCTCGAAAGCCTACTACCAATTAAGCATATTAGGTGATGTGCATCTCTGTAATGAGAAGGGATGTGGTCTAATGACATCAACACCCTATATCAGGTGTGCATAATTATTAGGCAACGTCCTTTCCTTTGGCAAAATGGGTCAAAAGAAGGACTTGACAGGCTCAGAAAAGTCAAAAATAGTGAGATATCTTGCAGAGGGATGCAGCAGTCTCAAAATTGCAAAGCTTCTGAAGCGTGATCAGCGAACAATCAAGCGTTTCATTCAAAATAGTCAACAGGGTCGCAAGAAGCGTGTGGAAAAACCAAGGCGCAAAATAACTGCCCATGAACTGAGAAAAGTCAAGCGTGCAGCTGCCAAGATGCCACTTGCCACCAGTTTGGCCATATTTCAGAGCTGCAACATCACTGGAGTGCCCAAAAGCACAAGGTGTGCAATACTTAGAGACATGGCCAAGGTAAGAAAGGCTGAAAGACGACCACCACTGAACAAGACACACAAGCTGAAACGTCAAGACTGGGCCAAGAAATATCTCAAGACTGGTTTTTCTAAGGTTTTATGGACTGATGAAATGAGAGTGAGTCTTGATGGGCCAGATGGATGGGCCCGTGGCTGGATTGGTAAAGGGCAGAGAGCTCCAGTCCGACTCAGACGCAGCAAGGTGGAGGTGGAGTACTGGTTTGGGCTGGTATCATCAAAGATGAGCTTGTGGGGCCTTTTCGGGTTGAGGATGGAGTCGAGCTCAACTCCCAGTCCTACTGCCAGTTTCTGGAAGACACCTTCTTCAAGCAGTGGTACAGGAAGAAGTCTGCATCCTTCAAGAAAAACATGATTTTCATGCAGGACAATGCTCCATCACACGCGTCCAAGTACTCCACAGCGTGGCTGGCAAGAAAGGGTATAAAAGAAGAAAAACTAATGACATGGCCACCTTGTTCACCTGATCTGAACCCCATTGAGAACCTGTGGTCCATCATCAAATGTGAGATTTACAAGGAGGGAAAACAGTACACCTCTCTGAACAGTGTCTGGGAGGCTGTGGTTGCTGCTGCACGCAATGTTGATGGTGAACAGATCAAAACACTGACAGAATCCATGGATGGCAGGCTTTTGAGTGTCCTTGCAAAGAAAGGTGGCTATATTGGTCGCTGATTTGTTTTTGTTTTGTTTTTGAATGTCAGAAATGTATATTTGTGAATGTGGAGATGTTATATTGGTTTCACTGGTAAAAATAAATAATTGAAATGGGTATATATTTGTTTTTTGTTAAGTTGCCTAATAATTATGCACAGTAATAGTCACCTGCACACACAGATATCCCCCTAAAATAGCTAAAACTAAAAACAAACTAAAAACTACTTCCAAAAACATTCAGCTTTGATATTAATGAGTTTTTTGGGTTCATTGAGAACATGGTTGTTGTTCAATAATAAAATTATTCCTCAAAAATACAACTTGCCTAATAATTCTGCACTCCCTGTAGATGCATACACTTGTACAGCACGAGCACACACTTGTGCATGCCCATAGCAAAGACTGGCTGGTCTCCTTCAGGTGACTGATGCAGCGCTTCAGCAAGCTACAATAAAACACTCATCAATCACAGAGGCTAATCTCAGGTTCTTGCTGGCAATTTCATTGTGCAGGCCTTTCTGTAAGGCTGCCTTCACATAATGCCCCGCTCTGCTTGCTTTGACAGGCCAACAGCCCTGCAGCTCCCTGCCATGAGAGCCATTCTCAAGTGGCACGCCTTTGAAGTGAAGCACTGGCGGGGCCCAGGCTAATCTGGACATCTGGAGGCCGGGTGGGTGAAGCAGGACAGGGAAAAAGCCCTTGCATATAGATAGTGTGAGTCTGGTTTTGTGGGGGAATGAAAAAAGCCATTTCTTGATTTCTATAGATTGGAAATCCAATAGAATGGAGGCTCTAGTTTTCAAACTTAAAACTGCCCTGACACAGAAAGTTCAGCATAAAGGACCAAATGGCACACAGGTCTTTACGTCAATCTTCAGAACCATAGAGTTCAGGTCTGCAGCATTGATAAGCTGGACACAAGCACATAAACAGTCTTGTTAGAAAACGGCACACTCCAAAAAAGAAAAACCAAAAAGACGGATGCATCCTTTGGAGGGGGCTGAGAGCATTTCATAACTCCTTCAGGCCACCTCTCCAATCTTTCTGTCCTCGATCCCCACCAGCAATTTTTTTTGGGCTTTCCAATCCTACTCACCACTCTTGGCAGATGAAACACAAACAGCCCTATTCAAAAATAAACACAGCAATTTTGTGTGTGTTTACCTTTGATTCTGCGCTCCAAACTGTTCTGTTCCATTTCACGCAGTGAGGAACACCTCGTTTCTTGGCCCACTGTACAGATGAACGGGCAAGATAGCGGGCGCCATTATTCCACACTATCATTTTAATCTTGGCCCGTTTTGCTTTCTGCTCCTTTATAGATGCCTTTTGACCTCGCCAAACTGTGAGGTTCTATTTACAGATGGCACAAAGATACATTTATGAAAATTGAAAAGTGGCAAATAGGGTTCCAGATATGAAAAATAGCTGACATAAAATTCCCTGGGGCCACACTGTCCCCCTTAACTTGACAGCAACAGTTTGCCACACTGAACTTTAAGCTTGTGGAATCAATGTTATTGGAGATTTCAAACCATAAGCATAAAAGATAAAGACTCATTTGTTCCCACACTTGCATACATCAGACTGTAACGCTGGATGCATGCTGTGTCTGACTCTACTTCAGATGCTAATTCCCTATAACTGCAAAGGAACCTCATGGCAACACTGAGAAAAGTGTTCAGGATTAACATGCAAGCAGAAGCTGTGACCAAGGAAAAATGGTACGCAGTCGCTTGTGTTTGTCAGTCTAGCATCCGCAGTTTTCAACATATCGTTTTCAAATTTTGTGTGATGGTAGACATCAATACCAGCTCGAGCTGATTTAATTTGAGTGAAAATCAGATCAAAGTCAAGGTCACACCAAAAGTGAAAATCTATAAAAACGTTTTATTTAAAATTTTTATGGATCCTCTACTTGACCTTGACTGTTATTGTTAGCGCCCAAGGTCAAAGTTCAAGGAACCATAGAGTAACATATTAGATGAAAGGGCACGAAGAGAGCTGCACAACACACCTTTTATTTTTTCAATACAATGCCATGATTTTTGCACACTGTATAAATCTAACTTAAAATGTTAAGTTTTTACAGCTTGAAGGAACCAATTCAGCTCCAATCATATGAGTAAAGATAATAAAATTCACCATGTTAGTATGTAAAGCTTCATAGCTCAAAGGTTAGGAATTAGGAAAAAGCTTTAGTTTCTCTGAATGCTCGTGTACCTTAACCTTGACACCAAATACGGCAAGTTTTATTATTTTCCATTACATCTTTACATCAACTGCTTTTCCTCAGGGATTATATGCACCCCTCACCTCACCTTTAGGGGATGTGCATGATGAATAGCTCAATAGATTTCAACTGGATCGGCCTTTTTTTTCTCCCATGTGTACATTTAAGATGAGTCAATATAGATTATCGACAAGTTGACAGCAGTACAGTAAGATGGACTTCAGCATGATTGCTCAGAGCAGAGTGTCCCTCATCTAAAAAAAAATGTACCCACTATGTCTGAATAAAGCTGGAGCTGACACTAAAGTGAAGCATGGTGTTTTTTTCTCTTTTTTTGACTCCAAATAAGTCAGCAGCAGCAGCTCGACACTTGACTGCTTTCACAGCCTATCCTTTCATGTTTCCCTTATTTCAAATTCTTTTGTTAAAAAAGGAAATGGTAATAAATCTGAAATTTGAAAATAAGCTGTCACAGAAGAAAAAGCAAGATATCAAATTACCGGGAAGCTGAATGAAAATGCTAATTTTACAAAAGCTACAAACTGCATTGTCCCAGCAAAATGTGTCCATGTAGAAGCAGCACTGCAAGTACAGCACTGACTGATACAAAATGTGCGGTTGGAGGTGATCACTGACCTCTGATGGAAACCTTTGGGTGTTCTTTCTTTGTGCACTCCGGATGGGTCAGGGGGTCCAACGAGGATGGGGTCGGGGTCGTTGGGACAGCGGAGTTCTGCGTGAAAACAGCCGGGAGGAGAAGGAGTAGGAAGAGGCCAGCCATAGACGAGGGGGCGGAGTCCTGTGAGGACGCAGTCATGGTGATGACCTCTCCTCTAGCTGTCAAGCTGGGCCTCCGGGATACAGCTGGAGAAGAGAAGAAATGACTTCAGCACCTCAATGCAACATTTCTACACCTGGCTTCAAAGAAACGAAGCTCTCTCTGAGTCACTTCAAAATCTTTTTTTTCCTCGCAGACTTTCTATTCCTGAGGGCGTTCCTGAATGAAGCACAGGAAAACCGAAAGAGACTGAAAAAAACGGTGCAAAGGAAAAACATTTTGATAGAAAGGACATCATTGTGGGCTGAAAAAAAAAAGAACCAGACAAATAGAGGGTGGCTGGAAAGATGAGCTAGAAAGCTGAGTGAAATGCAGGAAATAAATGAATAGAGTTAGAGGTTAGAAAGACTCAGAGCGGGGAAAATCTAGCTTCTTAAAGAGGTACCCCTGACCCTTGAGATAATTATTTAAAATGTGCAATTAAACCTCTAAAGTTCATTTGATGGCTGATTAAAACAGGAAAATTGAACCAAATTGTGGACTGTTCAATGAGGCACAAGGTTCCAGCAGTTAGCGAAGCAGTAACGAGTTCATTTAAAATCTGCGACTTTCAGATGCTTCAGTGCTGGATTTTTTTAAAAAAGAAAGAAAATGTTTGCACAACTTTGATCCTTGAATACACCTGACATCCTGGCATGTTTACTGCACATGTGATGCATTTCAGCGCATTACTCTCGCTTCTTCTGAATTACGTCTTATGCAAACAGACTTTGGCAGACTTACACGCGGATGTTTCCAAATGCACACACACAGAGACACTCCTGCTTCCCCAGTAAATGTAATCTCTTCCAGTTATAACATATGAGTCTACAGTGCGGCGCTGAAACCAGCAGTTCATCATCTCCCAACCCCGCACTCCTTACGATGTTAGCTTAGCGGAGTGTAATGTTATTAAAGTAGATTAAAAACTGAGAGCATCAACTTTCTGCAGCACTTTGGCTTGGTTACATATCTCTGTAGTGTTTTCCTCACTAATGCTTCAATCAATAACAAATTATTAGCTTGGTTGAGTTGCAAATCAACCATATTGCCCTGCAATCAATTATCCCTCTCACTACAGCCGGTAACTAATTAGGCAAATGCAAATAGAGCCCATGTTTGTCATTACAATACAGTGGAGTCAACTGCCAACTAAAATAATGCTGATGAAACAGGTGGAAACATTCAGTGCAGTCTGCAGCAGACTAGATTCAGTGAAGCTGGATATGTTTCAAGCTTTAGGGCTGCTTGTTTCGACTACACCACGAAGCAAAAGGGGAAAAAAAGAACCTTTTGATCATTTGTCTATATTTTATTTTATGATTTTATAATGTTTGTCCTCCAGTCTGAAACATAAAAACAATCATGACTCAAAAAAATGACCGAATCCTCTTTAAGGGGTGCATGCGGGCCACTCGAGCTGGCAGCTGTCGGGGTTTTTGTTTCGTTGAGAGGAAGCATGAATATTTGAGTGCGTCATCAAGTTGAGACTCTTGAAAATGCATCAAGCCATTGTCACGTCTGCACGCTCTACCTCTTGTACTTTGTTCTTTCCTCTTATCAGACTTTACCTGTCATTGTTCTCTACTCTGAGACCTTCAGCATTTTGTTTCACTTGGTTTTGCATCTCCTTTTTCTTCCTTAACTTTCAGCTATTATTGTTGTGCATTTAAGGAATATAACATCTTCCATTTGCAGGCTACGATGCTTCCTAAACCTCCATTTCACCTCAGAAATATAGCAAAAGCAAACCTTTACTGTTATTCAGTCATCTGAAACTTTTAGTACACACTTCAATTTTCCCCCACCTTGGTTATTGTAACTCACTTTTCATGTGCATCTCTCTGTCCTCCAGTTAGTGCAGGACGCAGCACAAAGCCGCTAACAAAAACTAGCCAGCGTTCACATATCACACCTATTCTTGCATCCCTTCACTGGATTCCAGTGATATAGTATTAACAGACCTATAAAGCTCTACATGGAAAACACATCTTTATAGATTAGCTTACCCTTAATCTTTCCCCCTTTATTTTGAGACATCGTTTGCGTGCGTGGAGGTGTGTATGTTGGAAAGAATGTGTCATAAGGCTGATTATGTGTCTGTTTATGTTTAAATGTTTAAAATTATCCTTAACATGTTGCAAAATCACACTAGTCCTCTGCAATCAAGCAAAAAATCACTGTTCCTGGCATCAGTATCAGTTTCTGATTAGACAAAAAACCACTTCTATGTTAGCAAATAGTGATTTTGCCACTTCATTTTGATTTAAATAAGGATAATGAGGTCTGTGCATCTGGTAGTGTCATGCAAATATAGTCTATGAAAAATATGACATTTCAGTTTTTATGTTTTTTTAATAGCATTTCCTTCCTTTTCACCTTGTGCAATAAACCCAAAACCCTAATGCTTTTTTTTGCCTTATATAAAGTAAATAGCGCTGACGCCCTGATTTAATCAAACTTATGTAGTGCAACTTCAGGAGGTTAAAGCTGAAAAATGTGGCCATATTTTTAGCCTCTTCCTATAGGACGTCTGTTAGTTGCATAACTTGCATGAGTACTTTGGATCAGCGAGTGCCAAGTTGTCTTTCTAAATTCTCTGCATAACTCGTTTGATTCCTCCTTTCAAAAGTTGCATTTATCACTGAGACAAAGCCCAATGTTGTGCATGCAAGCAGAGATATGACAAAGACAACCGTATAAATGGTCAAGAGAAGTATTTCTTCCGACAGATTCGCCTTTCACGTCTCTCTCTTTTGGCATTTTCACTTTAACTAGATACCTCACAGCAGAGTGAGACATGACACACACAGAGCAGGACAGAGACAGTGCAGGATGACACCCACTTAAGGTTCCAAGGTAAAATCAAACCAATAATATTTTATTCAAGGGTATGAGTTTTATTCTTTAGAACATGTCATTTTTTAAATTTCTATTATCTGCAGGAGCAGCTTTGGCAGGTGCTTAATTCATACTAAATCACTGAGTCCTGAAAGTCAAAGAATGACTCTACAAATCCTCTCATTAGTTAAAAAGCCGGGCTGAGAGCAGGCAGGCCAGGAGATCATGACAGATGACCGGGACTCTGCTGTAAGCTTGAAATTGTGGTGGCCGAGCTATCTTGGCACGGAGGCGCACGGGGGAGGAACTGTCAGCAGCAGAACGAGGCTGGTGTGTGGCTGTCAAATATTTCTGAGGAAAGGCATGTCATACACTCAAGCAAACCCAGATGCACTCAAATCTCAGCACCGAAAACAGGCAGAATCCAGACATGGACAGCTGGTCACACTCCATATTGGGTCACAGCGTGCGGGCAGAGCTGATGCATGCTGTGTGCCAACATCAACTCCTCAGTGTGTCCGTGCACACTTGTAAACCAATGTGCGCGTGTGTGTTTATGTGAAGCGAGAATCTTTAAGTCGGCTCCAAAGTGGCCCGATAGTGCCCATCCAATTTCCCATCCTGCTGTGTTTGGGATTAGCAACAGTTTGTCGGCAAGGAACCAGGACAATCAATACCACAGAGGAAGCTGTCCATAGGAGGACACATGCGTGCACACACACACACACACACACACACACACACACACACACACACACACACACACACAGACATGCTTTTAAAAAGACTCTGTGAGCCACCGTTCGCCTGTCAGTTGATCATTCAGTCTGATACAATGAGTTAATCAGAGGTACACTATTTGGACCTAGAGGATACTGTGCGGATTGGACTAATAAATGTCCAAGCACGTCTCTTTGTCACTAATTTAAGGTGAAGAGAGACTCTTACTGCATCGATGCTGGGAAAATGGTGTCTGGAGAGTACGTTTTTGGTTCTTTTTAAAAAGTAAAACTACTACAACAAGCAGACAGCTTTTTTAAAAAGAAAAAGCGGATGGAAGGAAAATCCACTGGTGGAGGTTTTGTTGTCTCCAGAACTGAGAGAAATAAAAGACCATGAACTTTCAGACACTGTGATCTTAGATTTCTGTACTTTCACTGCTCTTATGAAATATTCCTCACTTGTTTTAAAGGCCAGCTGACATTAAATTACATTCTTAATAACATGTTCTCCTTTTTACTTTGAGCGGGTATGCAAGTACCTTAACTTGGAATACTTACAATGTCCCGATTTGGCTTGACAACGTGTTTCATTGGTATGCTATGAACATCCTTTGTCTAAGTATGCCGAACATGGATCCTTTGCACTTGTCCAAAACATTTCAGCCTTGGCTCTCTAACTTTGTCTCCAAACCACTCAGCCTGAGCTGTCCCTCTGATATGCTCATTTCTATTCTTGTGCATCCTCGCAACAAAAACCTGCAATTCTACCACCTTTGAACAATGATACACAACCAACCCCTGGGGGTCAGGACCCCGAATGTCAAATAAAATATGTAGATGATCAAGAGTGAAATTTTCTTACCAGAATGATAAGAGCCTAGGTTAACAACCACTGCCATCGGAGGTCCCGATGGAAACTGTGCTACTGCTGGGCAAAGACAAAGGAAGAGGAGATGGGTCCAGCATGGTCGGGAGCAGCAAGAGAAAAGCAAAGGTAGGAGTGTGGAGGCGTGAGTAAGGGACTGCAGAAGGAAATGACGAAGACCGCAGAGAGGAGGGCATGCAGAGAGGAGGGCATGCAGAGAGTTGGCGTAACAGAAGGGGATGCAAGGGTGAAGGTGAAATGGAGACGGATGATCTGCTGTGGCGACCTAAGATGCTGAACAATGATATACATTAGCTTTTAATCTCACAGTCTCCTTTTTATTCAATAAGGACAATCAAACACACAGCTGGGAAAAGTGAGCTGCTGTTTCCACTTTGAATACTACAGAAGTAAGAGCACTTAAATGTACCTTCAAACAAATTCTAACAAGTTCCTGTCCCCATGGCTTGCATGCTATACTGACCTTGGCTTTTACTGCAACATGCCAGCTGCTGTCAATCAAACACAGCTCCAGCTGATCAAGACATTTTGTAACCTTCGCTTAAAGCATGGACTTACAAACAATACTTTCTTTTTCCATTTTCACATTTCATCTGAAAATGGCAATGTGCGAGACAAAAATGGGGCAATGACTCACGCTTTAGCTTCTTTATCCCCATTTTCTGTTTTATGTTGTAACCAGTTAGTATTTCTCATTTCTGAAAGCCCACTTCCAGTCATACGCTCTAAGGTTTTGTAAATGACATTTTGCATCATTAAATTCTAATCAACCCCTCAGCACATATTTTTTTGTTCAACTTGAAATGCCTGAAAAAGTGTCAATGTTTTCTTTATGGGGACAAACTTCATCTAATGGCTGAAACCTTTTTGGTCCCATAGCCAAGATGATGACCACTGAAGCAGAAAAATCTGCACTCACATTTTACAAGCATAAGTATAGAAGTATGCAATATTCTTCTTCTTTATCTGGTACTTTCGTTATCGCCTTTCTGCCATACCTGTGGTAGATAACATCATCACTGAGCGTGTATCTGTTCCCCTGCTTTCATTTGTTCTTTGCTAGTTTCTCTTGTTACCCTTCACACTCAAACTTTCCACAGCCAAGTCCTCGTTTCTTTCATGGCACTCTCTTTTTTCTAGTTCCTAAAGCTCTCCCTCTGTTTGATACTTTGCCTGTTTTTGGATTTCACCTCTATTCTGCTTCCCTTGAACTTCACTATCACTTGGAATTAATATTTTGGATTTTAGTCTATACTTTGCATGTTGTGCCTCAAACTCAACATTAAAAAAAATTGATAGCATTACTTCATTTTACGATCTTTTTAAAAAAGGAATGAATTTGAATATTTAAGTGAATGAACTGTCTTACCCTTAGCTGTGTACTTATGTAGGCTAAAAACTAATTTTGACTTAAATGTTTCAAAGCTAAAGGCAGTGTGTTTCCTGCCCAGGTGTACTGCATTAATATCTCGCTGGGATGCTTCTATGTGGTTGCAGCATGTTGTAAACAACCCCGAGCAGTGCATCAACTCAGTTTTATTCCCATCGGCTTGCAATTAAAAGGGCTACACTGGTTTTGTGTTAGGCAATTTTGGAAAGCTGAACTTAGACAAACAAGGTAAGCTGTTTATTTATTTATTTATTTTAATAATAATTTTTAACTCTTTATCCAGGTGGCAGCCTGTAAATCTAAAAATTTCCCTCTGCAAGCTTCCACAAGTCCTCGCCAGTGCCAGCACGTATCTATGGCAACAGAGCGGCAAGTTGGTAGTTAAGCAGCAGGAACCAGGTTGAGTGTATTTAGGCACAGACCTCAACAGGCTCCTGAGGGGGGGGGGGGTTGGCGGATTGCCCAATGATGAATAGGAAGTGAAGACAATGAAAAGCTTGGAGTCGGGAAATATGAGCAATATATATTATATTAGGCAAAAAATAAAAATGCATTCAGTAGGTAGGCCTAAAAAAAGGAGGAAATCAAATGCAATCCAGCAACTTTGCCATCAATAGTACTTCTGCAAAGCTTCCACACTTTCAGTTCTTGATGAGATCATAGGGGTGGTGGCACATGGCATTACCTTATATTTAAAGGTGCAGCTGATATTTTTTTCTCCTGTATATGAATATCTATCTATCTATCTGGATGGATGGATGGATGGATGGATGGATGGATATAGCATTTTCCAAGTATATCTAACTTCTTAACACTCAAAGCAAGCACATTTACAGAAACGTGTAGGTTGTACAAGTGTCATTCCTCTACTTTGGCCTCACAGTTTGACACAAGCCTTTCCATTTAGGTGTCACAAATAGTTAAAAATCCCAGGTACAACTACAGTGGGTCAACCAACTCGCTAGTCAAATCCAGTTGTATGACGTGTGATTTGAGGGTGCTTTATATGCAAAATGACCAGTGTGAAAGAATTGTGGTGATATATTTGGTCCTTGCTCCACTCTGGTGGTTCATCTGTGGTTTATTGTTCACAGTTGCAACAATCTTGCAACCAAAGACAGCCTGAGCCAGAATGCTGAAGTTGTCTGCCAGGAATATGGGATGACCATCTCACAATGTTAATGCAGCTATGACTTCTATCTGCAGAGCAACCAAGTGGAGTGCAGCAATAACATCAATAGATGGTAGTAACACATTTAAAAAACAAAATGTTAGAGATTCCAACAATAAAGGAAATCTAGCTGAGCTGCAATAGTCCTCCAGCTGTTATCGTGACAGCAACAAGGAGCTTACAGCATGGAAACAAACAGGATGAATTGAAACCGTGTGATATTGCCCTAGTTCAATTGCTATTATCACTCAGTCTATACAGTATGTGTCAGACTTGACGTCCTAACTTATGAGATTGATGGAAACGTGCCTTAAGGTAGCAAAGAAAACTGCTGCACTGCCATAAAACATCGTGAACTGGAGCCAAAAATCTTAAGAGCTGTATGGATGCTCCAGGCTGACAAAGAAAAGCCTTAAAACGGCTCTTCCATTGAATAACCTCTGTTCTCACTTCTCTCCTTCATTTACTTGAAACTGTGGTGTCAAATAATGGTTCAGCCTGAGAGCCTTGGCTCCAAAAGTTACTGTTCACCTTCAGCCTGAGAACAGAAAAAAATAAAATAAGGGCCGGGCAGGGGGCCATAACTGCTATTTTTCAAATGTGTTTGTCAGATTGCAACACATTCTTCCAGGCAGCCGGGCCACTTGTCAGGTGACCGTGAGCGATGCAGCCCCCAAACCCCCCAAACCCCCACATCTCTTACTTTCATCGCTCCTTATTTGCTCAGCACAACAGAGACAGTTATAGAGCAGGACTTTCCGGAGTCCACTCCACCTTTGCTGCTTGTTTGCCTCTTAATTTCCACCTAGCTTGCAAGGAGGGTACCTTTAATTACAAGTCAATGCCAGCTCCCGGAGCACTATCTCATCAGAGTCTGCTATGACACTGATTAAATTGCTTCCGGCCCACTGGGAAGCAGTTCCTGCCTGGATAAAGAAACTGCCTGTTTTATGCCATTTTGGAGCAGGAAGGAAGTCTGCAAGACCAGTGAGGTGCGTGTGTGGAAGAAGAAGAAAGACGGAAAAAGAAATCAGTGTTTGTTGCTTTTAAAAAGTGTCATCATAGACAGCAGATAAGTGTAATCGGTCATTTCTACAGCAATGCTCTTTTTTTCCTTGATTCATTTGAAGTGATTAGACATCATTGTTAAGTATCTTTTACCACTTTTTCAAGTTAAGCCCCTCCAGAGCTTTAGGTGCATGAAAAATGTGTTGTTCCTACAGAGCCTGCTGCGATCCCAGTGCTCATCATTAGCTTTCATGGCACAGGAATACAAATGCCTCCTCATCTGAAAGCTCACAGGAATCCTCTCTCACACAGAAATGAATTACAGCAGAAGGAAATAACACCTGTTTCCTCAAGCAACTCCATGAAGATCCGTGCCTCCAACTCTGCGCGTAAATCAACGTTTGTTTGTTTTTTTAAAAAAAGAACAAAAATGAAGCAGGGCTCATTTCACACCTGTCGCTTTATCTCACCGTCATCTCCGCTCACTTGTATCTTTACACGTGCATTTGTTAAATTAATCCAAACGCGCTTTGTGATAAAGGAAGAGAGCCGCACTACAGTTGCACAATCCTGTCCTATTCAGCCTCTCTAACTTGTGTCCTCGGGGCAGTTTGGTCCAGCCAAAGCTACATTGACCATGTCTAATTCGACTCAATAGCTCAACCCCACCAATCTCTTTAATGCTGGCATTGTGATAGGGGGGTGGGTCGGGGGATTGGGGAAGGGGAGGGGGGGCTCCCGGGAGTGTCGAGGGAGCTGCGCACAATATGTAGACAACACACTTTGGGGAAGGACACACAAAAATGAAGATGATGGTGAAGATGGTTGCAGGGTCAGACAGAAGCCTTTTTTTACTCCATTCTTTTTTCTTTTTTTTATAAAGAAGGGGTTACGGTGGGGTCACGGCAAGCATCTCTTGTTATTGAGTATCTTCAATCATGCTTGAGAAACCAGACACAGGCAGAGAAAAGGTTTTCCATAGGAGGGAGGGCTGACCTCAGACCGGGGGGAAATGTGCATGCGTGTCTCTGTGTTTATGGGAAACATTGAGTGACAGGGCTGATGAGGTGGTGAGGTTGGCGGGTGGGCCGTCTGGATTATGTCCGATATCAAATCAGAGGCTGCTGCGGAATCGAGGCGTTACGGTGCCTCAGGGAAGCTGCCATCTGATATACTTGTAGCTGCAGACTGTCAGCCGAGATGCTCTGAGAGGAGGCAGAATTCATTTCATTTCATTCATTTCATTTATTTATTCATTTTCAGGCACAACAAATACCTATATTGAACATAAAATACACAAAACAAAAAACAAAACTTGCCTGAAAAAGGAGTGGGACGAAGAAAACTTATTAAATCCCACCCCTATACTCACTCATCAACAAAAAAAAACAATAAACTTCCCGCAGCTACGCCCATCATTGCATACAGACCCATCAACAGCCCCGGGCACATACAAGCATCTAAGCGGCAGCTCGCAACCAACAATTAGAGCCTTCATAACTGAATACAGAATATATAAATTATAAATTGCATTACCACAGGTAACAGGCAGTAATAACTACAAGTAACAGACACACATACATATACATACATATATATCTACACACACAAGTACATATATGTACATACATACGCACACTTTATTTTTTATTTTTTATTTTGGAATCCATACCAGCAATGGTAAGAGAACAGACATTACAGAGCACACTAAAACCCATCATTGAGTATACTGTGACCAGACCAACTGTTTGTAGAGAAATTTAAATCTATGAATATTTTTGCATTGTTTCAATTGTAAACTCAGACTGTTCCAGATTTTCACACCACATACAGACACGCAAAAGCCTTTACGGGTTGTTCGAGTTCTGGGTAATTTGAATTCTCCAAAGCCTCTCACATTATAAACCTTTTCTCGAATTTCAAATCTAGTTTGTAAATTTGCCGGTAAAAGTTTAGTAAAAGCTTTATACAAAATTATGGATGTATTGTAATTAACCAGATCCTGGAATTTAAGTAACTTTGCCTGAAGAAAGAATTTGTGAGTATGATCTAGATAACCAGCCTTGTGAATAATACGCAGTGCTCGTTTCTGTACTGTGACTAATGGATTAGTTGTATTTTTATATGTATTTCCCCACACTTCCACACAATATGTAAGATATGGAAGAACCAGGGTACAGTACAGAGTACGAAGTGCATCTTTATCAAGGAATTATTTCACTTTGTTCAAAACTGCGAGGCTTCTAGAAATTTTGGTTTTTATGTGTCTGACGTGGGGTTTCCATGAAATTTTGTTATCAATTATAACTCCCAAAAATTTGTTTTCACTCACATTATCAATTGGTACACCTTCAATGATAATTGGTAATTCTATATTATATTTTAAATTACCAAAAAACATTGCTTTAGTTTTATTTATATTTAATGATAATTTATTTATGTCCATCCATTTTTTTATTAATTTTAGCTCCCTGTTTACAGTCATTACAAGATCAGTATAATCATCGCTACTGAAAAATATGTTGGTGTCATCTGCGAACAGTATGAGTTTAAGTACTTGAGAAACATCAAAAATATCATTTATGTATACATTGAAAAGTTTTGGTCCCAACACTGACCCTTGGGGAACACCACATGTAATACCAAGTTTCTCTGAATGGTAATGCCCTATGCTAACATATTGTTCCCGACCTGTTAGGTAACTTTTTAACCAGTTACCAGCTTTCCCTCGAATACCATATCTTTCCAATTTATCCAGTAAAATTGAGTGATTGATTGTGTCGAAGGCCTTTTTGAGGTCAACAAAAATACCAACTGCATATTTATTTTTATCCAGTGTATCAGTAATTTCTTCTACTGCCTCAATTATCGCCATTGAAGTGGTTCTTTGCGTTCTGAAACCATACTGACCAACATTTATTATTTGATGTTTTTCAAGGAATAAAGAAAACGGCGACAGAGAGGAGAAGAAACACCGGATATGTCTGCACACATTTTACTCATAAGCTTGTGACCATGAAAGTACTGTGAGGACTGTGGGATATGCTCTGCATATAGTATCTGACTCCTCTTAGTGCTCAGTTTTCTTTTATTTCGTCATAAAGGGAATATGTCAGCGTCTTCTTTCTTCCCCGGTTCATGAATCTGTTTTCTAATAAATCATTTGCTGATATCTGCAACTGAAGGACATAATTAAAGTGAAAATGTCAACTGCTGTTGTCTTTCATCCAAAAGCGGCGCGTCGTGTCATCCTAATTTCTGTCATAGGAGATAAAGTCAGTTCGTTTCTTATATTCTTATTAACTAGGCCCCTATATAATATCCACTCAATAGTTACTCTGCTTTTTCAGAAATGCATCAGTTAAATTACAATATTTTGTCATTCAGCTGGAGATGTGCAGCAATGCTCCTCCTGCAGACATGACAGCATATTTATAGAAGGGACTGCAATATTTCACACCTGATGCACACGACACAGCAGGGAGGAAAGACAGGTTTATTAAATAGAAGTTATGCAACAAAGAAAAGGATTCATATTGCCTGCTTTTCTAAAAAAAACAAACAAACACATTTTTATCATAGTTTTTAAGGACAAAACTTTGTTTTTTATTGCTCATGAAAACAAGACTGACTGTTCAGTGTCTTAAAACTGGCGTTTTTCATAATATTCGCCAGTTCTTTAAATGGTAAATGGCCTGTATTTATATAGCGCTTTACTAGTCCCTAAGGACCCCAAAGCGCTTTACATATCCAGTCATCCACCCATTCACACACTGGTGATGGCAAGTTACATTGTAGCCACAGCCACCCTGGGGCGCACTGACAGAGAATACTGCTGGACACTGGCGCCACCAGGCCCTCTGACCACCACCAGTAGGCAACGGGTGAAGTGTCTTGCCCAAGGACACAACAACCGAGACTGTCCGAGCCGGGGCTCGAACCGGCAACCTTCCGATTACAAGGCGAACTCCCAACTCTTGAGCCACGATCGCCCCCATTAAGCTAACTTTTTAAGAGATTTTGAGAAAGCAGTCTCTCTTTCTCTCTCTGCATGTTTACCCATGTAGAGCTGTAGTCTTCACCTCACTCCGACAATGCTGAAACTGTTTTGGGACTGCGACCACATCTGCTCTGAGACTGCTGTTGTGATTTTAAGGGGGAAAAGGGAAACCAGCGCGCCTCCTCTGGTGCTGATTTGTGAGAATATTTGTGATTTAACACATTTTAACACATTTTAACACTGAATTTGGACGCATGGATGAAATGATGCAGATATAGTGGACTTTAAACATTTTTAAACAAACCCTTACATCAGCTTTCTGCTAATGAAAACTATAAGCTGCACATAAATTGCCACCTAAAAGCGAGTACGTGGACATCGTTTTGTGTGGAAGGGCTCGAGGTAGAGTTTTCTTGATCTGATTTGTGAGCACATATTAGTCATGTCTAGCCTCAAATTAATAATCTGTGTGCACTAATTAGCAATTTGTTCCATTAAATTAATAACTAGTGCCCTTGATGTGCAAAATCATGTCCTCATATTACATAATTTCATCTCAAATTAGGTTAATAGCATTAAGTTACTCCAGCAGTCAGAGCTGTTTGAGTGTGGCTACTCAGTTAAAGAGTTTAGGCAGCAAAGAAATTTCGGTGTTTCATTGTAGAGGTGCCCACAGAATTTCCCAGAATATAACGTAAGTGAGATCAGTCAGAAATCTAAAGTAGTAATGGTGCAATCAGCTGGAAAAATTAGTGATATTTCACAGTCTGTGTAATATTTCTTTTCTTATATAGTGCAAAGGAGGATGTGTTGGTGGGGCGTTGAAACTGTAATTAGAATCAATTTGTTTCTTAGAACAAATCAGTATAGAGCACTCGCTTCAATAAACAGATCCTTTTACACTTTTGGCTTTGCAAACGCCCTCAGGTAGCCTCAGGCAAACGGCCCTAAATAGGTGATCAAACTCACGCTGGCCTCTTGGAAATGTGGAACTCAATTATACGGTGGATGTACTCGCAGCAAAAATCAGGTGAAGAGTATGATTTGACCAGGAGTGATTGTGCAAGAGTTTGATTGAAGGATAATGGGCTGAGGCCAGACAGACAGCTATTAATGGTCAATAGACGGCCAATCAGGCTATCATTACACGATTTGATTGACGCGCTGTGCCGAGGGGAGGCTTGGTCGAGGGTCTGTGTAACATAAGATACGCTGGGAAACGTCGAACCCCACACAGACTACGCAGACGGACAGGAATACAAATTCAAACCTCGTCTGCGTCTCACATCAAACACACACCTGTGAGTGCCAGCCATTTTATACCTTTCTACAACCCTGGTAGGTAATAATACACTGTGTCTGGCCCTCAGAAACTCTATTATGATTTCACTTGGCACTGTCAACCGCAGTCTCACACCTTCATTCACACACACAGAAACTATAATGTGATATTATCGACTGCATTTCTCTCTGTGGCTACCTGATACTGTTTCATTGTGTGAACTGGGAACCCCCCCCCCCCCAGGCCCGTATTGATTTGAACTCACCCAACTAGTTCAGAGAGCTGAGGGAATAAGAGACTGTTCAATTTTGGCCAACAGTTTCACATTAGAGCGCTACTATACAGGCTGAGCTCAGGTGCATTATAGGAAAACAGGGTGCAGCTGGCCTCACGAGTGAAGCAATCTCACAGCAGTTTCAGAAAACCATGTAAATGCCAAGGGTTAAGCACGAAACAACTGTTGCATAGGATTCCTGGGAGTCAGGAATGTAGAAAAAAAGAAATGTTCTAGTTAAAAAGCGTGTTTAATTACCATAAATAATGTCTCACCATATTCAGTGGAAACGGTCAATGGTCTGCAGGCCCTCGAGCATGAACGCTGCAATGATTTTGAACATAAACTGCGTGGATTTCACTGTCTAATTGCAAAAGTTCAGATATTACATCAGCCCTCTTAAAAAGGAAAGAAGGGACAGATGTTTCTCCTTTAAATGGTCTGTGCAAGCAAATGCCTAAACCTCCAGAAAAACACCAAGCTAAAGTGATAGATTCTCAAATATGATAAGCTGAAAGCACTAAATGTTGGCCAATTTTACTTTGAAAACAATCTTTGTAAAATGTGTTTTGTTTCTCCAGTCTGGGCCTTTCTTCTTGTAGGAAAAGAATATTTAGTAAAGTAAAGAAGGGAAAATTACGCAAAAAAATTCACAGTTTCACAAGCTGACACGTTTTAGGAGGTCAGAAGAAAATGGGTAAGGAACTTATTAACTAAAACCAAGTCTTTATATCTGGATACAATGCATTTAGTATTCAGTCAGAACATGCGCATGTAATTTATTGTTCCTGAGTGCTGCCCTTTTTCTTGTTTAGCAGAGTGATGTGTCAGAGGGTCAGAGGTACGGTGTCTAGATGATGGGCTATTAGGGAACAAAAAGGCAAGGGACATGGGTAACCACTCAAACAAAAGGTCTGTTCCACACATTTCTGTCTTGACGCAGCTACAGAAGAGGGGGCTTCAGAGCCGCCGAGCAGAGGTTGTTAATTGGAGAGCCAAAGGTCACTAAGAAAAAGATACGGTTTGGCGGCAGGCTTTGGTATGTGTGTGTGTGTGTTTTCATTCTGCTTTCTGTGCTCATGCTCTTTTTGCTCAAAATGAGAACTGATTAGATGTGAATAGTAAGGGCTGGAAAGGCGAGGTATATTTAAGTGTTCTAGCAAAGGAAGTGTGCGCCAGTACTTTTTGAAATAAGGCTGAACGCTTGAACTTTTTGAATAAAACCAAAGTGAATAAGCCTTAAGAAACGTCTGCTGAAAAGCATGAGCTGACGATATCTTTGACGACTTTTGAAGATGTTTTTTCACCGTAGTTCTTCAGATTCATTAAGTTATTAAAAACATGATACCTTGTGGTATGTTGCAATGGGCTCTTATTATTATTATACAGAACACTTGACAGAGTAAACAGTGAAATAAAAAAAGTCCACTTGATGTTTTCCACTTCAGATTTTTGTTGCTTGAATTGATTTCGTCTTAGGTGACAAAACACGTCGCAGTCGAATCAAACCTTAAAGGTTAACTGGTGAAAACGAGTAGCAGAGCATCTTTTGCCGGGTACTAATGTAATTACATTCAATAATGTAATAATAACTGAATGAACCTTGCAGGTATAATTACGTCACAGGCAGATAAAATAATTTATAATAACGATGCTTACGAGAGGCAAATAATCTTTTAAAAAGGCACGTCAAAAGCATTAACATTACTTTATCGACTGATCGTGTTAAAACACACTAAGTGTTATAAACACACCTTTAATTTCCTGCCTCACATTGGTGACACTGCAAGCTCTGTAATCTGTTAATTTGTTGGTATCAGCCACAACAACAACAACACAGCCACCAGTTGTGTTACTGCCCCCACAAATTCCAAACTGATGTCCAAATAAACCAAAGCTCATTTCGGTTCAGGCATTGCTTAATCTCATTCAAGGACACAGGCGATCTCGGAGACCTGGCGTGCTTTCAGATCTTTTGGTGTGTATTGTCTGGGCTGTTTAATGCCCTGTGCGATGAGATACAGACACAGCAGGGCGATGGAGGCTGTGTCGATAACAGCTGATAACACGAGATAGCGGCGTAAGACTACTCCTTGCTTTCAGACATCAAGGAGCTGCAATGCCACAAACCATCCGAGGAATCTTAACTAGCTCACCCATCAACACAACAATGTGTTTGTGTGAGGTGTAAAGACCTCAAAAAAAACTGGAACCTATTCATTGCTACCGCTGAGAACCTCTCGCTGCTGCTGCACTCCTGATGCAGAGATGACCTCCAGAGTGCAGGAGCCTGCTCTGTGCGTTATTCGCACCACACGCTATCTTGCGTGCAAGCCCTTCCTGCCCTATAGAGCAAAGCAGGCATTATGAAGCAGGGATTCAGACAGCTCACACTTATTAGCTGCTATCTCAAGGACGACGAGACGCGCTCTGTTCTAATTAACTGGAGCGGACACCAAACAAAACGCACACAGAAGGCAGAGCCAGACACTGTAATTGATGAGCAAATTTATTACATCCGACTTCAAAGAGAACCCAGATCAAAACATATCACGCGATGAGTAAAGCTAGAGATACACGATGTGATGGGTGCAACATGCCCAGCGCACAAATACAGACTTATGAAGGTGCGGCTGCTAATGCGTGTTTGGATTATTACAGCTTGCATCATGGCATTAATAATTACTGCGGCCTCGTCTTTGTGTGCACGTGTCGATTTTTAATACTTGAGTATTGAAAGGGAGTACAATGTGAGTGCAGTGCTTACATAACTAAAATAAAGAAACGCCTTACTGTGGGTAAAGGAATAAAGTTTTAATAGAGTGTAGCACAGTTTAATATTTCACATAATCATTATTCTCTAAAATGAGGCTGAGCCATTACATTTGAAACTTTGGGAATATGCAGCTCTTACACAAACTTTCCTTGTTTGTGTTTTTGGTGAGAGGTGTGTTCAAGCAGCGCTGGGCTGTTTAAATCACAGACAAACAGTATCCCACATTCTTGATTTTTAGTTCACAAACACTTCTTGTAATGACTAACTACTCCTGACATTTTGGAGATGTTAGCTCTTTGTGCAGTAAAGCTACGGTGGGATACAAATGATATCAGGCTGATCCTGCCACAATTTGTTCCCCCGGTTCAAATCACAGACAAACAGTATCCCACAGTTGTTTATGTTTTTTAAACCCATTTTGCACAGAGAGGCACTTTTTGAAAAATGGGCAAACATTTTTCTTCTAAAACAAAGGGGGGCCTAGCAAAAAAAGTTTGGGAACCACTGCCCCAAAACAAGCATGTGTTTAGTTCTAATGAGCTTCATCTTTTGTATTTGGTACCACACACTATCACTAATTTCCAGTCCATTTGAGGTCTGAAATAGCTTCTTGACAGTAGGGCTGCCACAAACGATTATTTTGATAGTCGACTAGTCACCGATTATTTTTGCAATTAGTCGACTAATCAGATCATCATCCATTGGACGTAAAACTACAGCTTATTGCACCAGCAGCATCTGCTCTTATATAACTATCATTAGCTTACAGCTTTAAGTGTTTAAGGTATGTGCTAACTAAAAATAAAGACAAGATGATAGTTTATTAAATTTGAATGAAATTTGCAGATTGTTTCGGTGAAGTTTAATAAACTCCTTGCTATCTAAAATATAACAGGACACCGGAGTATATTCTCCAGCATCTCACACTTCTGATAATCAGCTGTCTGCTTGACGTTTATTCAGCTGTGTAAAAACTATAACTTTAATCTCAGCCAAACCGATTTACTCAGGAACAAATAAAATACTGAAAAAAGCCAAACAATAACATTTTTAAGTTATTTAAGTGACTTATATATGTTTAACCTGAGTAGCGAAAGACGGCGGTGGGTTTGAAAACGATTTGCCGGGAGTCCGGTGTTCTCACGGGCTCTGGTGAGCCTTGCCCCCGGCTAACTATCGAGCTAGTGGGTAACAGACGTCTCTGAAAACGTCGGAGCGCTTTTGAAAATATGTGATGTCTTGATAAACTGAGCAGATATTTGAGGTTTATACAGCTACATTCTCTCCTGAAAATATGTTAAACGTTTATTTTGTGACCCAAAAAGAATAATAAGAGTAATATTAAAACTAACTAGCTGCCGCCATTGTTGAAAACTGAGCTGGGCTGCTCTATGAATTCTGGGACACAGCTTCTTCTTCTTCGGGGTTTAACGGCAGCTGGCATCCTTGTACATGCAGTGCTGCCATCTTCTGTTTCAGTCCGTTATTACACTCTTAAATCCTACTACCGGTACTTATTCCTGCGTCTTTTGTGATCTTACAAAGCTTCAAATGTCACGTCGACTATTAAATCAGTCGTCGACGATTTTGATAGTCGACTAATCGTGGCAGCCCTACTTGACAGCCACCTTTCTATTGAGACAATTACCAATTAGATTTTGATGAACATTATAAGTCAACTGAAGATCTAGGACTAGGACCCGCCCCATTTCTCAAGACCATGACTGTTACTGTTAGTCTACTGTGGCCACTTCTACTTTTGTCCTCCACTTGACCAGTTTCCTCAAATAATTTGAGGTTTTGACTAATAGCTCCTATACGATTTTATATTTGTCAAACGTTTCACAGATTCTCTGCAGAAATGGGAACAGATTATGTGTTCTTACCATAGGCTGCTAGTAACAAAGTGCCTAAAGGTGCAATTTAAAACAGTTTCTTCACTAAGTTAGGAGTTGTGTGCTGATATAGCACTGGCTCATAGCTTGAGTTAGGTGCCTTTTTTATGCTTGAATCGTGGGTAGGAAAATGGTAGGTGGTTTAACAAATGAGTCCTCTGAAAACAGTCAGGGAGTTGACTGAAAATTAGTGAGAAAACAGCCATCGTCCAAAAAAAAAAAAAAAAAAAGACCTTGAGAAAGCCTGGAGAAGAAAACCTTTTCTTTTTTTTTTGCCTCTGATGATCATTTTAACTGTCAGTAGATTTCCTGGTTGTTTGCTTTGTCCAGTCAAGAGGCCTGAGTCAAACTGAACAAAAGGCACAAAACCTCAAATCTGAGAGTTTTTTTCCTTTTTTTAAAAGAAATGAAGCAGCCCTGTCAAGCTTATTCGCTCGCAGGCACATACAGCAAAATTTGATCTTGATCGTCAACAATCTTTTTCATGTTTTGTGGCAGAAGCTTTGGTGAATCTGGCCTTCAGGCTATACATTTGAGGCAGCCATAATTCATTTCAGTGACTAATCGAATCACATCTATGACAATATTTCAGTCTTAATTAAAGATGAAAAACAGCTTCAACAAACAAAACTTTCTTGTCTGTCTTCCCAGTTGATTATAGTGTCTGCCTTTGCTAATTAACTGCTGTGTTTGCGAGCGTGATGCAGGAAATACCCCCTGCCAATTAAAGAGAGGAGGGTTTGCTGAGTGTTATTAGCAGAAGTGATCCACAGCCATGATCCCATCAACAGCAGCCATGCTCAGGGACACGCAAGGGGCAATGAAAAGAGCCGTGAGCCTGGCGTTTCACTGGATTCAATCCCGCAGACTGCCCTGATCACTCACCCTGGACTGTGGGCAGGAACACATTAAGGGAGCACCCATATCACAAACACCCACAATAGCACACATTCACAATGGCGACCTATAGACACACACGCAAACACACACACACATTCCAGAGGCAGTAATCACGAGTTTTACCAGGGCTTTTTGAAGAAACACATCAAATTTCACAGCCTGCACACAGCTCATGACATCTATACTGGCAAAAAAGTGTCTGAAACCCTCATACTGGGCATGAAAATGGAGAAATATCTTTAAAACGCTGACTCTGAATAAAAGTAGGATATATGCACACCAGCAGTAATGGTGAAATATATTATTTAAGTGAATATATATTAAAATATATTTACATTAACTGCAAAATGGGCTGGATGTGCCAGTCTTCCCAGAGTACAGTTGTTATCATTCTAGGACAAAGAGATATCTTCTGTCTAACAAACAGGAAAATATCTACAAAATGTAATATATACACAGTATATACTGATAAAAAAAAACTATTAGATTTTTGTTGTTGTTGTTTTACATTAAATTGTAGTCAAATTAAATAATAAAATACAGAAAAACATAAATTAAAAGTTGTTTTTTAATAGTTTTTTAACTATAGGAGAATCCAAAATCCCATTCACGCGTATTATGCCTATCTGTGAAGTGTGTGGTAGTAATCTCTGTGTAATTCCACTCACATTGAGAATATTTTAACTGAAAGAGTATTTACATACCACATTTTAATCTTCATTCATATCAAACTTAATTTCATGTCATGCATGTTTGCCTTCTGTCTTTTGTGTTGATAGCTTTTGACATTTTACAGGTAACGCCCTTTTCTTTGTCCATTCAGCCACGGCAGTAACTGCTGTTTATGACTGTGACCCAGTTCCTCCATTTATCGCAACCATTCGCTGGTGCTGTGAAAAATAAACATATCACTGAATAAACTGGTACCTGAAATAGAGAGTTCTGAAGCTTTCATTCATTATTCTTTTTTTTAAATTCAGGTTTTGCCTATTTATAGAATGTCACACATTTAAGGTCATATTTTTGCATTTCTTTGAGTAGCATTGCTCCTTTTCTCTCTGTTCTATTTCTGTGACACTGAGCTGGAAGAAGAGCACTAATGAACCCTTCTGCTCCTTGCAAGTTCCTTTCCTTTCTCTGCTGGTAGATCTGAATTGCAACTTCACAAAGCCACACTTGCCGTTACTGAACACACCCAAGAAGCTTTAACTGCCAGGAAAGCAGGGCATAATCGGAACTCACAGAAATGTAATGTGACATGAACGCTTAAGTTTTATGGCCAGGGCTGGAGTTTTGTCCAGCTTTGTACATAATGTTTTATTTCCGAAAGCGAGCGAGCTTGACGAACCCGCTGCAGATGAGATGGTGATGATAACACAGCCCTTTTTGCTAGTGTGTCTCATTATTAATTCTATTATGGATAGCTTCCTAGCATGGAGCCCCATTAGACAGAGTTAGCCCACTAGAGCACAGCAGAACTCAGGTTTAATTGACACCACGGCACACACGGGAACGTTGAAGAAGGCATGATCTGAGTGCATGACTGATCAACGCAAATGCCAACCTTCTCTCACGAGAGTGTGAATTTCGAGGAGGAAAACAGCAAATGTTTGAATTAGTATTCCAACAGGAAAGAATGCAAAATGAAAAGTATGAAAGCAGAAGCCCTTAGTAGCTTTAAATACCACTATGAGGCACAACTGCAGTCGTGTGAATTCTGTGTCCTCTTCTAAACATCAATATCAAGCTTAGTCCACATAAGAGCCGACAGTTCATCTATAACAGACACATTTTCCCTCTCGCATGGTAATGGCACACTGCTGAAGTGTGTCAAAGTGATCAATCACAGGCAGGCTGATGACAAGCTTGTGCCAAATGTTTAAAGAGCTCTTTGTGCCTATGCTGTGCTGTGTGAGCACATACTGGCTCGGATGGCAGCACCGAGCTCAGGGCTTTGGTCATCCAGACACAACACAGGCCATTTGTTTAGCTCGTTACTGTGCTTTTTTATGTGTCTTCTGTTATAGCACTCTGAGAAAACACTACAGTAACGTGACAAATAGAAAATAAAAAAGAATAAATAACATATAGCATTTTCAAATAGCTTTATTGAATTTTAGCTGAGAAAAAGCTTTCTATATGGACATTATGGACCCAGATCAGACATTTTACTTGTTCACTCTGAGCCGTAGATGAAAATAAAAACTTAATAACAGTCAAAGAAAGCCGCAGACACTTAAGTCTCAGACACAAGTTTTCAAAATTCGAAATGAGGCCAAAAGAAAATTACTCATCGTCATTATCGAGATAAGTGGACGTTCCAAGGCTAAAGCACACAGTGATTGATTTTTATTGTACTTCTTACCCGGTATCAAACTTTGTAATTACAATATGAAACTTTGCTGGTAATCATGTTCAACTTCTTACAAATGGCAGACAATCTTACATTACCTATGGGAAAGAGGAGCAGCTGGCGCAGCAAATGCTATGACAACCTTGGAGACTCTTGCCGGATATCCCCGCAGAAAGGTAAGGGGCAGCAGACAGGCAGCCAGGAAGCATGAAACCACAGGAGGAATCCAGCAATGCAGAGGAAAAAGCTCTGATTCATAACTGAGATCTTTACACCACGCAACTGAGGAATCCCACCTCTTCCAAATATTGCTACAAACCGCATGATAGTATCAACACAACTATGCGCCAATACAGAAACAGAGCAATAAATCACTCATTTTTAACTGGACAAACTCAAATGTTAAATGTAACAGTTATTATTCAATATCCAATATTTAAGATAAAGTACTTTCATTATTGGCGCCCTCATAGTGAAAAAGGAAAGGAAAGTATAATTAATTTCCAAAATAATGTCCCCTGAATATTCGAAATGATATAACCACTGACTAAGGACAAAGCTATACACTGAGATTCATTATTAATAAGGTGAATTTAAATGCTTCATGTCTCCTGCTTTTTAAGACATTAACCGCTATCGTAATACTACACTGAAAGTTACAAAACTGAGGAACGAAAGAGAAAATAACTGTTTAGGTAATTCGTTAAGATGGTTCTGCATTAATCAGATTCCACTTTTAGAGCAGCTCCCAAGTCCCTTCTTATTCCTAAGGGCTAATCATTAAGTGATAGTTGGGTAGTTTACATTAAGATGATCAGGAGTTAGTATTAAGTTATTAACCCGCAGTTTCATTCATTTCCCATTTGACAGTGAGTAAGGCAGGGGTAGAGCAGGGATTTAGATTTTACCCACAAGCAAATCTGAGAAGTAGCAGGTATTTCATCTGCCCCTCCTCTATATGTTGAGTTATCAGGGTGAACCACACAATTAAGTTTCTCTCTTTCTCACAAATATGATCTAAAAATAAATTTGGGGGAGGGGATTTTGAAAATTAATACAGCAACACCGACTGACTGACTACACTCACAAGCACAAAGACCTTAACTCATCAACCTGCAGTAAAGGCCTGAGGCAGGTAGACCTTTTTAGAATTATTAATTTCAGTGGATTTTTTTTATCCATCAGCCTAGTCTGCAGTTTGCAAACTTACAATGACAATAAGCTCCTTGCTTGAAAGTGCACACAAACGCAAAAGCTGTCTCCACTATGACCAGCAGCAAATCCAAGCTGTGATCCAGTTGCCTGCTTGCAGTCTGTTCTTTTTAGATTAGCAACGAGAATCATGAAAAAAAGAAGCCAAGAGAAATCTGGCAGCAAATTAAAATGTTATTGTGATATATGAAGATGGAAGATGAAAGTGTGAAGCTGATGTGGAAGTGTCTTAAAACTGCATATACTTTAATGGCCAATAGGGGGCGACATACTTCTGATTGCCTAGAATAGTGCTTCCCAACCTTTTGGAGCCACAGCACATATTTCACATTAGAAAAATCACACGGCACACTAACAAACAAAATGTCACAAAAAGCATACTGATAATTTTTCCTCGCGCACCAGGTATAGCAGAATCAGTTTGTGACCAGTATACATTTTTGCTTTCTTCTCACGATTACTCATGCTAGGGCCCTCATGGAATTAATTTCTTCTTCATCTTCTTCAGTTTTACTGGCAGTTGGAAACCCATTTAATTAGATCAGGTAATTGTACTGCCCTCTATTGGAAGAGAATGTAATTGCTCTGTAATTGCTCTTCCCGTTACTCACACTTAGACCAGCAGTCTCCAACCTTTTTTGTGCCACGGTCCACGGACTGGTTTATGTCTGAACAATATTTTCACGGTGTCGTGGATAAATACAACAAAATAAAACCAGTACCGGTACCAAAAAAAAGAAGATTTATTCATAACACACAGGAAAAGATCCAGGGAAACAGAGTTAACAATAAGAACGATTAAAAGAAATAACTATAAAAAACAATAAAAACGCTGACAATCATAAATTTCACACCTGAGCCTCAACTGTCGCGTACCAAACGACTCGGGGGTTGGGGACCGCTGGCCTGGAAGACCTTTGACTCCCTTGCTCTGTGACCTCAATAAACAATTTCATCATCACTTTATGGAAAAGATGGCATTGTATTGAATGTAAAATATGTTTTGGAAATTTTAGTCATTACTAGGGATGGGTATCGCTTAGGTTTTATCCGATACCGGTGCCAAATCGGTACTTTTGAAACGGTGCCGGTGCTCAAACCGGTGCTCAAACCGGTGCTTAAAGAATGGAGAACACAAAATTGGTCCAAAAACCTCTCATGTTCAGCTGTTTTTTGTAAAAAGATAACAATGTTAGCCTTTTCTGCAGCTATGGGGCATATATGGTATCACTCTTGGCTGGAAGCAGTGCTTAAACAATGGAAAAAACACAAACTTTGTCCTAAACCTCTCATGTTCAGCTGTTTTCCACTTTTTCTTTGGTCTTTTTAGCCTTTTTGGCCAAGGTGAAGGGAGTATCTGCCATCAAACAAGAAGACAGCCGCATGTAACTACGACGGTGTTTGCTAGTTCACCTTACATGCATTAATGTAATAACGTGGTTAGCCTACTCAACGTAAATTACACACGAACAACATTAAGCTACTCACGCAGAGAAGAACGGCTGCTGCTGCATCATCATCCTCATCATTTCTGCTACACTGGCAGGGCTAGGGGCCAGGACTCTCCTCTTCGGGTTTTTGGGGGATGTTGCATAACAGCCAACCCACCCGCAGTAGATGCGCTCGGTGTGAGGTCTCGCAGCAAGCTATCAAATACGGCGCATTTCTCGGCTTTTAAAAAAAACGCTATGCGTCGCCAGGTGTTTCATCGCCAGGTTCGTCGTCAGATTCAAGGTGTTACCTCCTTTGCACAGTATCACAGTATCAGCTTAAAGCACTTGTTGCAGGCTGCTGAGTTTGCATATTTTGCTGTGAAGTACAGCCAGACTTTTGACCGCTTTGCCTTGGACATTTTTAATCTGTAGCTCTGCTCTAAAAGAACGTACGTACCTGGCCCCGCCTACTATCCTCGGAAACGTAAAATGATTGGCTAGAAGTGTATCACAGCTCAGGAAAAAAAAGCACCGAAAAAAGCACCGAAATGTGCGCTGCTTTTCGGTCTGGTTACTACCGTTTATGTCAGAACCGGGGCCATCATGGCACCGGACACCGGTACCCATCCCTAGTCATTACTAACCTTCCAGTTGCGTTGAAGGCAAATCTGTCCAATTTAAACTTAAAACACTCATAAATATTGTGTTTTACATCCGATTGCCTCAAGGCCTAATGACATCCTCCACACTATGCACTTGAACATATAAAAGTGAGGATCACAACTTTTCATTGGAGTTTGAGTGTTTTAATCAACCTTGTTACAGCTGTGGTGTTCCCGGTCATAGGAAATGAATGGGCGAGTGGGGTGAAACCAACTGGAGGGTTAAGAGTACCAAGATTATGTCAGTTGTTAGCCAATGACCATGGGGTGTCCAAGTTTTAACAGCTTGATCCAACTATCACTTGTCATATATTCGATTTAAACAGCACTAAGATGGTGAAAACATTTAGCTCAATGCTTCATGACTTGATAAAATGACTTTACTAACGAGTGGGTTGTCCCCACTGCACCCAGCTTCCAAACAAACACAGTGGCTTGTCAGGAAATCATTTAAATGTTAGCAGCATTTGAACTGATCTGAGTTGCCGGCCTGGATCACAGCGACGGTGTTTACGAATGTGCTCATAAGATCAAAGCAAACCCAGACCTTTTGTCCGGCCTTGCTGTTCACACCCTTTATCCCCTGCAGCATCCACCTGTGTAACCAAATCTCACTTTAAATGTCATCGAAAAGTTTTACATCAGAAATGTGTCCATCTTTTATTAAGTGTCTGTGTTGCTCTTTTAAATGTGCTTTATGTAGAGCCCCTGCTGATGTAATTACGTTTTTATATGCATGCTGGAAAGGCCCTTTGTTCAAGACAAATTTCCTTAGGGGCAGCCGAGGTTTCATTCATTGGCCCGTGCTTTCATAATTCTTCCAGTTAAACTTTAAACACAATAAAGGCACATGTTCAAGTGTACAGTCACTACCAGGCAGCAACACAGGAATCCAATACAAATCTTGTGTGAAAGAAATTAAGTGAAGGCTTATTGGATTCATGCTGGTGTTTCTCAAAGCCTATAAAGTGGCCGGTACAGCAGGCTGAGCTCTTTCGGCGCTCAGCGGTCGTGCACAGTGGAGACAACAACAGACATTTGATGTGTCCATCGCCGCTGATCACCGACCGCTCTGGTGAATCCTCTTCAGACTTGGACCGTGGACAGGAAACACAGGTGGCATTGCATTAATGATCGGCGACTTGCCTCCCACTTTTATTACAGAGCACTGATCTGCTGTGAACAAACGACTGATGTGGAGCCACGCTGTTGGGTGAGCGGCTGAGCGCGCGCTAGATGGAATAACAGACAGAAAGCAAGAGAGAGTGGCCGAGCGAGCGAATGCTGCTGTTCCCACCAAATCCATCTTATTGGATTTTTGGCTGCGGGCATTCATCACTCTCTACCATTGTGCTTCTTGGGGACTGGCTGCAAAAACTTTAATAAAAGCGCACACACTAACAACACACAAAGACACAATGTGTTCAAAGAGCCCTTGTGATTTCAAAATGAGGAATTTTAGCAGAAGCATTAATTTTGCTGTGTGCTGGCATCAAACAATCACTTTCAAAGCCCAACCAACACACACAGATTTTGCTCATAAATGACAAAAAAAAAAAAAAAAAAAATCAGGTAATGTGTGACACTGAGAAGGCCATCAGCAGCAGCATGTGTGTGTGCACGTAAGAGTGTGTGTGTGAGGGCTCTCCTGAGAAAAATGAATCGCAGATGATGCAGCAGGCGGAAAGAGCAGCTCTTTGCTTCCTAACAAGTCTCCTCAGACAACAACCTGCCTCTGCTCTGCAGGCAAAACGGATGCAACAGGTCAGTGGCAGCACTGCTTTGGGAAAATCCAAACAGTGTCAACTTCTCGTTAATTGGTCTGATCTGCGATATAATAAGCTACGGTCCAGTTTCAGCAGGTCTCATTCAGCTCCAGCTTCACCGCAGTGCTGACCCAGACACGGCTCATTATTTTAGACTTTTTAAGAAAATTTTAAGATTTTTTGACTTTTCACAAGATGAACTGATATACTGCAGCCCACACAGTCAATAAGTGTTTTCCCAGTTGAGCATATGTAAAAACTGAATGTATGAGGGCTATAAATCCCCATCAGGAGCGCACAGCAACCATAACAAAATAAATCCACTGAAAAGTGTTTTGTTCCAAATATTCCTATAACTGTCTTTTGTTGAGTATAGTTGTGATCCCTCATAAAAGGAAACACTCTCTAGTTTCCATGTTGTGTAGTTTTCATTAGCAAGTGTGACCTCGCAGTCAGGGACATAGCAAAAGGGTTTCTCTTCAGTCACCCCACAGAAAAACAGTAAACATCATTAAAAGGTTTAGCCCATCCTCACAGAACCGGAGTTACATCCAATAACTACAATTTTTAACTCCACCAAAGAGGTTATGGTTGGTAGGGTTTGCATGTGTGTCATTATTTCTGTAAACACACATTAGCTGGAAAACTTTGGATGGGTTCAGAGTGGGGCCGTGTTTTAAATTAGCTTTTAAAGTTTACTTACATCCACTAAGTTCAATTCAATTTCAATTCAATTTTATTTATATAGCGCCAAATCACAACATAAGTCGCCTCAAGGCGCTTCATAGATACAGAGAAAAACCCAACAATCATATGACCCCCTATGAGCAGCACTTTGGCGACAGTGGGAAGGAAAAACTCCCTTTTAACAGGAAGAAACCTCCGGCAGAACCAGGCTCAGGGAGGGGCGGGGCCATCTGCTGTGATTGGTTGGGGTGAGAGAAGGAAGACAGGATAAAGACATGCTGTGGAAGAGAGACAGAGGTTAATAACAGATATGATTCAATGCAGAGAGGTCTGTTAATACATAGTGAGTGAGAAAGGTGACTGGAAAGGAAAAACTCAATGCATCATGGGAATCCCCCGGCAGCCTACATCTATTGCAGCATAACAAAGGGAGGATTCAGGGTCACCTGGTCCAGCCCTAACTATATGCTTTAGCAAAAAGGAAAGTTTTAAGCCTAATCTTAAAAGTAGAGATAGTGTCTGTCTCCTGAATCCAAACTGGAAGCTGGTTCCACAGAAGAGGAGCCTGAAAACTGAAGGCTCTGCCTCCCATTCTACTTTTAAATACTCTAAGAACAACAAGTAGGCCTGCAGAGCGAGAGCAAAGTGCTCTAATAGGGTGATATGGTACTACAAGGTCATTAAGATAAGATGGGGCCTGATTATTTAAGACCTTGTATGTGAGGAGCAGGATTTTGAATTCAATTCTGGATTTAACAGGAAGCCAAAACAGGAGAAATATGCTCTCTCTTT
Source organism: Copadichromis virginalis (assembly GCF_057382275.1). Taxonomy (NCBI): domain Eukaryota; kingdom Metazoa; phylum Chordata; class Actinopteri; order Cichliformes; family Cichlidae; genus Copadichromis; species Copadichromis virginalis. The sequence goes on from NC_140633.1 coordinate 9,368,644, forward strand.
CTAGTCCCTGTCAGGACTCTTGCTGCAGCATTTTGGATTAGCTGAAGGCTTTTCAGCGAGTTTTTTGGACAAGTTCAACCTAATGATTTATTGGTTGAAATGTTTCAATGGTCCTGAGCTTCCATAATGAAATAGGGGTTAAAAAGCTTATTATACACGAGTCCTCACAGTGTATGTCTGCATGACATTGCAAATAAAGTATTTCAGGGCTTTAGATATTTTCTTCAGTGATTTTCCATTCAGAGGTAAAATAAAGGGCCAAAGGTAAGGAGTTTTCTAAAGCTGGTCATCCCTTTAAAGATTGCTTTGCTCTGCCACTGCACACGGTGTCAGCTCAAGATTTGTGATTTGTCAGTTGTCATAATAGCACCCGAGTAACAGTCACTGCAGTCAAATAGATTTACAGCATCGCTTCGAATCTTGTAGTTTGACACATTTTGAATCTGACACATTTTAAATTTGACAAGGCCCGTGACACAGACACATTTTGTTCCCGTACACGTGGCATGAAAATTCATGCGATCAGATGACAAGTAGACAGCTAAAAATATAACTGCGAGTGCAGTAAACACAAGCTCAGAATCAGCCAAGTTGTACAAGGTCTGGGTTTCATGTCATCGCACACTTTGGTTAGTCAATATGTACAGTGTTTCTTACCACCCTGAAGCACCTTAGTCCTCTTGCATAATGTATGACATCTGGTTGGCTATAGTCTGTCACCGGTTGTTGACAAGTTATATTGCAAGCCCGTATTGTTATATTGTGACATATAGTGACAATTTTCCGAACACAGAAGTATAATCGACTTCTCTTATGTCTCGCCTTGTGCTCAGAAGCTTGCAAAAGCCACGATGCATGACTTTTGGCTACACTTCAAAGACCAAGGGAGGGAAACTGTGTCACAGAGAAGCAGTGTATTCAGTGAAATGTAGACTGGAACACACTGAAGCATTGTGTTAGATAGTGCAGAAATGGCTTATATTTCAGGAGTCATTTGATAATGTTTGATGTTTTAGTGCTTTTCTCTTTCATGCTAACAAGAGCTGGAAGAAGACTGCAAGGTTAGGTTTTCACTATTATAAAACAAAATGTTGAATTTCAGCCTGCAACAAAGGCTGAGGGAACACGAGAGGCACATTCTGCATAGTTAACGAATTTTAAGAGCTTGACAATCAGCTATAGGTCTAAAATCAGGGTATTCTTCATTTCCTTTTTTTATTTTCCAACATAAACACTATAATAATAGTTTTTAAAAAACAACATATAACTGTATAGTTTAGCAATGGCTCGAAAGAATTTGCCACCAGTGCAGACACATTGCAGCATCTGATCCTATTTATTTGCGCACTGGGGAAGAAAAATCTGATCACCAGCTGGCAGCAGAGAATGATTCAGAAGTCCATTTCACATTCTGGACTCATGAAACTACAGCTAAAGAAATGTGCACAACGCACACACACATACAGAAAGAGAAAAATATACACATGTACACCAACAGACACACACACATAAGATAAAGTGGTCAGGCGTTTAGGAGACACCACAAAGCCATTTCCATTTCACAAACTTCACACTGTTCGGCTCAGGGCTGTCAGATCCTGCTGTTCTCAAAAGGACAGAAAGCAAAGGAGGAGGAAGAGGAAGGGTTAGGGAGAGGGATTTAAGATTGCAGCTACACCGTAAGAAGTCAAACAAGTGCAAAGTGTTTTGAAGTGAAGTAAAAGCTTTGTGCCGCATCCAACCGTCTAAACTTCACGGATGAATTCGAGAGTTTCGAAAGTGCCGTCAACCTGGGCAAGATCTTTAAAAAAAAAAAAAACAACTCATCTGTGTTTTAAAAGATCGCTACATGTAAATGGTTCTTATTCTTCTGAGACAGTTACATGTTGGAATCACAGATGAACAGAAAAAGCTGCAGCGGATCATTTGTTCCATTTCATCTCCTAAACAGTGCCAGCGCTTGGTTCCCAGATCGTAGTGTCTTTTCAAACACTGATTACAGTCCAGAGAGTGAAGAATCCTCTCCCAAACAAAAGACAGGCGATAGAGCCTGATGCAAAAAAGACACGCAGCTATAATTAAATCTATTGTGATGTAATTGGAATAAAAAACAAAGAAAAAGAAATGTGGCTTCTTGTCTTCATGTAATACAACAGCTAAATGATTTCTTAATTTTTGTTCATTTTCTCATTAGTTTTGTAAATGAGCAGTTTGATCAAGCTGAGCTGTAAATTGGAGGCTGCGGTGTGGATATCTTCATCAAAGCATGCGTGTGGATGGGTTTTAGAATGTGCCGGAATCTGAGCATCCACAAAAACTTCAAATGAACAGCGTGAACAAGTGCCACTATCAATCAGCTCCACAAAGAGTACGATTCCCAAAGACCTAATTACCAGTCTAATCATTAACTAATTGGTGCAGGATGTTTAGCCAGATACATTCGCACTTTTCACTTAAGCCTTCACACGTTCATCTAGGCTTGATTCTATGTTTTCACATTAACAGAGAGCAGAACTAATAACACCTTCTCAGTCAGTCCTGTTCTCTCATGTTGGTGTGAGGGAACACAAAAGACCCAGATACTGAAAATACGAAGAAATCTCCTCAGCCCCAAAGCTCAAAGTAATTAATTCTGTAAAGGCACCTAATTCAACCAAAAAGGAGGAGGTCATCCTGTACAAGAATAAGAATTACAAGTAATCCCACTTTGATATCTTGAAGTGAACGTACCTTTTATAAAGTGGGCATAGAAAAGAAGAGGGACTGAAATAAAATCCAGATGACCTCAAGGCACTTTGTACTTATATTATCACACAAAGTCAACTGAAAGACACTCACGGGTGAGAAAGAAAAACAGGTTTACTTTGTGTGCTTAGAAGAGAGGTGAAAATGTGCCCACAAAAGTTAAAAATGTAAGTTAATGGAAACTACAAAGCCTTACTGGCCAGCTGGAGTATTTCAGAGGTTTTGTTAGTTCATAATATGTCTGTGTGATTTAGAGCAGGGTGTTTTGGTCTACTCCCATATGTCCAGAGAAATGTAATAAGGGCTAAAGGGCCATTTTAAGTTTTTAAATAAGCTGTTGTTGTGAGAATCCCTGCAGTTGACCATCCCTTTACCCAATCTACTGTAAGCTAGTACAGGGAGATGGTAAGAAAAGGATAGACTGATCAACACAAAAACTGTCTGTGCTTCAATTATTTCAATAAACACACAAATTACTATTGGATTTACGTGAGGGTGTGTCATATGATGTGTGGTTCTACCACAGATCATGAATATAAAAATAGCTATAGCCACATATGGTATCACATATGTTTATGTTAACCACCTGCTGCTGGAACATTGTTATTTTTGGGTACCAGGAGTAACGGTACTTGTTATCCAGTTTTGATGAGCACTCATCAAAACTGTATAAACTGTAAAAAGTATAGAGGATATTAGTTCTTAGATAACTTCACTGAAATTGTTTCAAATGATAACAACACTTAGATCCCTTCTAGTTTAGTGATTTGACTTAGCTGAGGTGATTCCTAGCACAGAACTAGCAGCATAGTAGGCACCCTCCTGTCACTCAAAGTAGCTGTGCCTCTAATAACAAACAACTTTATGCCTGTTCCTTTATTTCCCAAGAGGTGACCAGAGCGGATGGATCCGCATGACTTATTTGGAATCCTTCCATTTATCCAGGTTTGGGAACATCACTTAGAGTGCGCTGGCTTGTGTAGCTTACTGCCATCATGTTTATTTTTATTCCCGTGGGTATCACTGGGCTGCAATTTGACTTTTAGTCTTGTAGCTAGGCTAAGCTAGGCTACGCTAAGCTAAGTTAAGCTAAACCTGTCTCGATCTCTGTATTGGACACACTGACACAAAGCAACTCTGTCAACACCATAGCTGCAGGGATTTGCTTGCCACACATTTTGTCGTCTGCTCATGTCCTCACTATGCAGGGACTGTGGGATCAAAAAGTTTGAACATGGCTAAAACTGTGATCGTATGTAGGATAAACAGAGATGTGTGTGCATTATATCACTCAAAGCATATCCAGAATTCGAGCCCATCATAACATATTTACAACATAAATAAATCATTTTAAGTTAAATTCAAAAGGCAAGCCGTTATCTTTGCAATTGCTGTATGGTTGTGCATTTCATTTCATCAAATAACTGATGCGAAAACAGGACACAAACCCAAAGTCCAGCATAATAAGGTGCTTTGATTAAAAATGGATTGAACTATTTCCTGGGTGTCCCTCGAAGAAGAGAAATTGATTTGGCTCAACAATGGTATTCCCGCACGTCCTTAACAGACTCTGATAATCAAAATAAACTCATACATATAATATAATTCAAGTCCCACTGTCACAACTCAATTCATCTAATTAAAGTGGCAGAGAAAAAGATGAGATTTTAAAGTAAGTTGGCAAACTCACACAAAGCAGTCACGACGATCAAAACATCTTACTGACATCAAGAATGCAGGAGCAACATCTGGCTAGTTGTTAAACCAGATGCATGAGCTCAGACTGGCAGCCATCATTTTTTTATCATTGGCTTTTCTTTTTTTAAGCTCGATATATTCCTTTTATCTATGTTTTTTTGCTGAGGCGTTTCAAATCCAAGTGCCTTACAAACACCTTTGTGATGGAAATGGATAATGAGCTTTCCCAGAGGGGTTAATCAAACCCATTGTTCGGCAAGAATGAAAAGATGTGAAAAGATGTGAAGGGGAACTGATTGATTGTGTGGTTAAAAAAAGGGAATTGCTATCCCTTTCTCCCGGGCATTTACTTGTTTCCTCCTTGATATAGGAAGTGATTTATTTTGACAGTTACCTCATTGAGTTTATTTTATCCAAATGAAAAGTCATTCTTGTGAACTCAGCAAGCAGGAGAGGGAGAAACAGAGAAATGGACAGGCGCAAAAAAAAAAAAGAGAGAACAGAGCATGCAGTGATTTTTTTTTTTTAAAGACGAAGAAAAAGATAGCAATTTTAAAAAGATATCAAATTAAGAAACACAGGCATAAATGTGTGAAAGTAGCGGTTAAGAGTTGTGACTAAGCTCCTGGCTGAGAGCCTGGTGGGCTTGATGTGACCCCTCAGTGGAGGAGAGAGCACAGTCCAGCTCTATAATTAGAAAACACACAGTGCCACTAATCCTTACTGAATGACTAAAAAGCAGACAGCAAGTTTGCTCCACAGGTTGTGGAGAGTGAAAGTGGTGGTTTAAAAAAATCTAACAGAGGAGAGAGTTAAGTTCTACTTGTGGTCTGATTTAGGTGAGGCTGATTTAGCCCAAAATAAATCAAGGGTTTCTAATAGGATTTCAGATGTGTTAACACACTAAAGCTGGATTTATAGCTGTGCGTTACGTGGTTACGGGCTCATATACAAGTTAAGGTTAACATCACAACTTATATAGAAGAAATGTACTGTGTTTGATTGCCTTAAACAGCCTGTGTTTTCTCGGGGTAAAAGTAAGAGCGAGTTAAAGACAGGGAAGGTAATCTTCCTCACAGGAGCAACAGAGAAGGCACATTTTAGAATCAGCCAAACCAGACCACTAGGAATTCTGTTTGTTGCCAACATTTAGTGCCAATGCAGGAAGCAGTGTGCCCCCCAGAGATAAAGGTGTGTGGCCAGAGTACTGGATGAGCATCCTGGATGTCAGACTGCCAAAGACTGGAATTTTAATCCCATCACAGACTAACTGAGTCCGGTCCAAATCACATATTTGTTTTAAAGGGATATGTGACACCCTTTAGTTTTAGACCCTTGTGTTAAAAATCGAGTCAACGCCCTCTGTAAAAGTGAAGTCACAGGGAAAAGCAAACATTTGGGACTCTTTCTTACAGAATGCAGCAGATATGTACACATAATCCTTCCCTGATCCTCAGATGTGCTGAGCTTCCTCTCAGTTTGACTTTGTATGTTACATTAACTATAAGAAATGCTGTGGTTTCCACAGTTTGCTAGTCTTGGATGATGCACACAAGTCTAGATGTGTGTGTGCGGGCAGCCTTATGGCCTTGTGGCCACGTGGCTCCACAAAGACATAATGCACCACATATGCTCATGCTCCTCAGGTGGACTCGTACTTCAAAGATGTACAAAAGGAAAAACTACCTTTTTTTCCTGCAGCTGTCCACATCCTTGTCCTCAACAAGTCCTGAGCATAATCCCCATCTTAGCCAGCAGCTTATCATCAGAGGCTGATGACCCTCAAGTACATAAGCAGAAGACCTAACCAGCCTCTCTTATTCTCTGCCTCCTTGTCTCCACATGTTTGGCATCTAATTCGATGGAACACATTCTCATTCCTCATGCGACCCACGATATAGCGATTTACATCTATGTTTGTGGAAAACAAAACTCATTCAGGATCCCTCTTTTTCTCGCAAGCTTGAGCTTTTTGTAACAAAATAGGGTCCTGTCCGTGATTTAAACGAGAGAAACCTACACAGATAAAGGATGAATAAAAAATTTAAATAACAAGTTTTATTAACACACTTGAATTCTTGAAGGAAAACCATTGTGTATTACCCTTTTTCCCCCAATTATGGAGCACGAAACGATGTAAACACCACGAGTCTGTCAATTAGTGACGCAGTAGCGCCGTCTTCCAGATCGCTCTTCCAAACTAGTTAATTCGCAGGCAACATTTTAAATAAAGAAGATTTCATCCCAGCTGTTTCTTATGTTTGCTTCAAAGGGTGAGAAGTTTCATATTCATATGCCTGTGTGGTTCCTGAATAATCAAGTAATCAAGGATTTTTGATAGGAGGAAGACAAAGTGATTGTTATCCAAAACACTGCCTCTCAGACTCCATCCCCTTCCTTTCAGCTCCATGGAGCTTGTTTAGAGACAAGGCGATTACTTCAGAGGCAGTACGGGGAGAAGGTAATGCTGTTTGTCAAATTAACAAGCATGTACACAAGCCATTCCAACACCTATTGTAAAGTAGTTACACGAGCAAGCGGCTTAAAATATGCAAATCAACAATAGCTTAAGTCAACATGGCTTTTCATACAAAATGAAGATGGAGAAAAAAAACACTCATCATTCCACAATAAGCTTTGTAAAGAACTGAATAGTTCCAGATCCTGAGAGAGAAGGTTTGAGAGGGGAAAAAAGAGAAACACATTTAAGGATTTATATGTTTTTAAAACCTCCTCTCATTCAGATTGGCAGCAGCAGCAGTCAGCTTTCAAGTAGCTGCAGTAGACAGCTAATCATTAGCCAGTTAGCCTCTATTATGGCCTGGGATCCAGGCCTGGTGATAAAGAACCAAAGGACTGAGGGCTCACAGCTTAATGATCCAAAGATCAGCACAGGATTTACAGGCTCAGGGTTTTCTGCCACAGCCCCTGGACAAAAGCCCTCCTCCCTTTCTTCATCTACTTCAGCGGAGGGATTGAGTTCATAAAACCCGGAAACAATGTTGGAAAGTAATGAAATCTCCCACCTATCATGGTAAGAAAAATAAAATGAGGGAGACATCAATCGCTGAGGTAAAGCTTCCAGTTGATTGGATGATAAATAAAGGCAAAGTGCCAAGAACAAATATTTCACACACTAGAACTTTTGCGGCGCCTTCAGCAGCGCTCTTATTTAGTTTTCTTTGAAGAGTTTGACATAATAGCTCATGGAGCACCCTGGCTTTACTTGGCATCGGATGAAAACTTAATTTAACTGTTTCAGACCCAGAGGATCAACGTTCGCTGAGTGTGAGCTACCTGCAAATGTTTAAAACAAAGCTTGCCGGGGTGCTCACTGGGCTGAGCAGGTGACCCAATATGCAGTAAGGCTAATGCAGAAGCCCGGGTTTAAATCCACCAAATCTGTGGCTATCTACTCCGTGACTCCCAGCTTTCCTGTCTTCTCTTCACTGTCCTGTTGCAGTAAAGACTAAAAAATCTGCAAAAAGTGTATGTAGAAAAAAACAGCTTCCTTCACAGCTTGTAGTGGATGCCATACAGAACTCAGAGACATTTATTTGTTGCAGACACTCTGCAACTACTGAAATCCTTCGCACAGGCTCAAAGGATCTGACATTTCTTCTGAAATCAGCCCCTCCTGCTCACTTTCAGCGTTGGATACAAGACACTGGAATTTTTCCAGTTATCTTAACTGCCTCTTGAAACATGAAAGCACTGACCAAGTAAAACATCCACAGCCATTTCTTCTTCTTTGTACTTGTTGATAACTGTACACCTTAAAGCAAAACCACAACTCTTATATTTTTAAGCTAACTACTGAAATTTGGCGGAAAAAAGGTCAAAGGCTGATTAATATTTAATCAAATCCTGACAAAAAAATATTTTATTATAAAGAAATAATAATAATAAAGCAGGAATATGAAAGTTTATCTTAATCTAACAGCAAAAAAACGTATTATCATTATAATTATTATTATTCCACTAAAAGACTGGATCTAATTTAATTCCTGCTACTGGCGTGGAAATCTTCAGGAATGTCTCAGTCAGGGCCCGGATTTGCTCAGCGGCTCAAACCCTCGATGAAGCCAAATGATTACATCATCAGCTGGCACGTGATTGAAGATCACACATCAGCCTTGGCCCGAGAGATTCTTTACTCATCTCAAGAGAACCTCTCCATCACCATCATTGCTGTCACCATCCCCCCGATAGGGCGTGAATGCCTCCTCTGTGAGTCAGGCCAAGGATCTGCCAGTGGCCCCACTTTCGCAAACTGAATAGGCACAGCTCAGCCACGTTTTAAGGCACCCTAATGTACCATGGCTGGACCACAAAGGCAGCGTGGTAATTTGCCAGGGATAATGACGCTCCCTTAATTCGGCCCTGGGGGCCACAAACAGAATACTTTAAAGAGCATCCCCGTCCAGGGATGAGACCCATGTCTTCCCACCCCCATTTTTTTTCTAGGCCTCTCTCTCCCTCTCAGTCCAGCCCTTCCATCTCTTATTGGCCTGAAAGGAGCTTGTTTTCTTCCGGCTTATTGTTATCCTGAACTAAATATCAGCAAACAACAGCGGGGCTGGAGGAGACATCATGCCAACCACGATTGGAGCCCCTGATCTCCTCCCAGAGGGGCAGAGAGAACCAAGACAAACGCAGTGGAGCTTCTTCAAAGCAGCCAGAGAGGGAGCACTGCTACTCTACTCCATTGACACATATTAGGGGGAGATATTTAGGCCACAAATTGAATTGAATAGAGAAAGTGAGCTGAATGCATGTGCTGAGCAAGGGGAGTGGAGCAATAGAAAATAAGCAAATTCCAGGGATGGCCTTCAGGGATATTAAATACAGAGAAAGAAGTGGTTGAGATTGGAGCAAGAGCAGTCTCTACTAATTTTAGGAGAAATTGGGCAGAAGATAAAAAGGGCTTGAAATCAAAACCAAGATGATAGATACACTTGAGACTGAATAAAGCCACAGAAAGCAAAAATTGAGTGGCATCACTTGCTTACGTTTTAATAAAAAGTATCCAAACAGCCTTCATATTTCACTAATTCTGATTAAGTTAGAGCTATTTAAATACTTTGTGCAGTGTGAACAAATACGCAAGGTTAGATTTGCAATGCAATGAAAAGTGCTTTAATATATATATATATAGGTCCAGTTGAGTCAAGGTTAAGTCAATAAAGTTGCTACATTACAAATAACCCTATTATATATTTTATGAAAATAAAATAAAAAAATCAATGATGCATAAATTCTGATTTTAGGAGTACAACATTTTTGCTCAGTCGCTCAGTAAACAAGGTCATTTTCTCCGAGGGGATGCCAAACGTTTGACTTTCAGCTCCTCAGTTTGACTTTCTGTTATCCAAGGCGTTTTTTTGAACTGTTTACGTAACAATAGGATCTAGTTTACATAGCTGAATGAGCACTGGGACAGCAAAGAATATGATATCCAGGCAACAAAAAAAAAACAATCTCACAAATAGGGATAGATTTTTATTAGATGTTGTTTCCTTCACTTTGCTCTCCTCCACATTTTCACAGATTTGATAAATGACTAAAAGACCTTCTAAAAACTTTTTTATGTCACTCTGGCTCATGTTCAGCTTCAGTGAATATGTGTGTTTGTGTGTGTGTGTGAAGGTATTTGAGACAAGTTAAATGAAAGTTTGAGCTCACTCTGCATGCCATTGTGTTTAAAACATGTAGGCCAACAGTTTTCTCACCACCTCTGTTCATTAGCACATGCTCAAGGCACGATCTGATATCGTCGTGTTGGTGTTGTTCCCAGATCATCATACTAAATGTTGTTCGAGGATCAACATTGCAAGTGACCAATCAGAATGTTGTGACATCATTCTTTTGCGACATTGGGAAAAACCGCCGTAAAACCAAAAACTGTACTTAAGCTGCGAGAAACCGCCTCTGTCCGCCGATCAACGGACCCTGACCCTAACCCTAACGCTTTAATAAACGGTAAGCAGAACTGATATTGTCCTTGCAACATTGTAATTTCATAAATGCCCAAATGGCTTGGCGCACAAAAGAATAACGTCACAACAATGTGATTGGTCACTTGCGATGTTGAACCTGGAACAACATTTTCATGATGATCTGGGAACAACACCAACACGACGATATCAGATCATCCAAACTCCAGGAGAGCTTGCATATATTAAAAACTTAGCTTCAAACATGCCTACTATTCAGTTTTTTTGTAATCTGGATACCTTCCCTCAGGGGACAATCACATTCCAACTGTACTCACCAACATAGCTATGAGATTTAAAAATGCCACGTTAATAACACATTTAGAAAAAAACTGTTGTACTTTGTGTACATTTTTGTGCAATTATGGACAGACTACTTTCTATAACTGCACAAAAAGCTGCACTACACTTCCCTTCACTCTTTTTTTTTTAACAGTATAATTAATTTTTTCTAGTAGAAAACCAACATTTTACTTAATTTTCGCCACAGTTCATCCAGTCATAGGGTTTAATGTCTAAACCTAATATGGTGACGGGCCTTACTGACACGGTTTGGCCGGATGATTAAATCTGGCCCTGACAGTTTAAATGCACAGCAAGTTAAGAAAACACCAGGAAACATTTTTAAAAAGAGAAACCACTTCACACAAAACACAAGGGAAGTGTTTTGGGGGGAGACGAGAACATGAAGGAACAGCTCCAGAAGTGACAAGCTAACAGTGAGCAGCTAATAGCAAATATATAAGTTTAGTATTACATGACTCATGTGATTAAAATACACTCTGACTGCATATTTCTCTCCCTCACAACACTGATGAATCTCCACTTCGTTTTCTCTCAGTGCATTTATTCGTGTGTTTCAGTTTCTATATGCAAAAACAACCCCCACCCAAAAAATCCACTATAACACTTCCGTTGTACTTTCTGAGTTTTTTCCTACTTCCGTTGCCTTTTGTGTGCTTTTGCAGGGTTTGTCTATTTGCTGGTTACGTTGCAACTCTCCGGCCCACCGTAGAAATATCTTAAAACGTTACATAAGATAAACTTTCAAGCGTCAGGTGTTGATGGACGGAATAATGACCCAACTTTCTTGCTCTTGCTACAGCTGAATTAAAAAAGGCATGTAAAAGCTCTGAGAATGGCCCCAGCCTGCTCTGGTGAAGGTGATTTCAAAAGATGATTATGCACTCATGTCACCTGTATAATAATTTCACTGTGCTGTGTCAATTAGGCACAAGGCTGTCGACGACCAGAGTGCTTCGCTTTCACATGGAAAAAAGTACTTTTGACTATCCAGCATCAATTTGACACTCACTTATTTTATCCTTGTCTTTATTTTTTGTTGGCATTGTGCTGTTTTTAACTCATTTTTAAGTACAACAATTCGAGTTGTAGATAACTGATGCGTGGCTTGTGCATCATAGTTTGATTGATTGAACGAGATGGATAGAAATAGAGGGACAAAGAGAGGTGGAAAGGTAAACCTTGACCGTTAGCAGCCTGCATGAAACCCCTCCACCCCTACCTGCCCCCACCACTTCTGCTTATCCTCCTCTCTTCCGCCTCTACTGCAAAACTCTCCCCACTGCCTTTCAAATCACTTCAGTCAGTCAGAATAAAGGACTTTCACCAAAAAAGACTGCCTTACTTTTACCACAAAGGCCAGTGAGACTTCTTTTTGGTCTTGGGGGGAGTGGAAGACATTTAAATAAAGTTAGAATGAGAGGAAAAGAGTAATTGCTATCCTTCATCCACAAGACCAGAGAGAAATGTTGTTGTTTCCCAGGAAAAAAATTGAGGATAAAAGTAAAAAGAGTCAACTAACTTGCTGCACCACTGCATAGCAGCAATTCAGAGAAGGATATAGAAACCAGTCAAAGTAGTGCATGAAAATGACACGGAGGCTCCAAATGAAAAAGATTAAAGTGTACTCACCAGCTAAGCATCACTGGGGTGTAGGCACAGGGGGCTGTGAGGGCCGTCTGTCCTTTTCAAATTGATTCTGTTAGAAGGGGAAAGGAGACAGAGAAGGAAGGGGGAGGGGTGAGTGTTTCACTAGCTACTCGCCTCCATCTCATAAGCAGAGCGCAGAACCACAAAGAAGTGCTGGCGGTCTCGTAAACAAACCGCCAACTTTTCAATGAAGGAGAGAAGGCGGAGCGGGAACGGCTTTTTAAACCCCAACCTTAATGGGGTTTGGGGGGCGGGGGGCTGAAGGGAAAGAGGGACCTGCGAGAGGCCTTTGTAACAACTGATGGCCTAACTGGACAATAACAAACCACCAAGTTCAGTATAGTTCAAGCACATTAAGCCCTAAACCTGACTCGACTCGCACAAACAACACAACCAATATGTGGCTCAACTGTAAACGAACACACAGATGTAAATGCGGCACACAGACGCCTAAACTGTGTCGAACCAAACACAGATGCTAATATACAGAGAGCACATTTGGTTCCAAGCTTTTTGATCTCAGTGCCACAGAGCAAATTGGAACAAATAGCCCTGGTTTGGTTTCTAAGGCAACCTGAAGGAGCAGCTCAGACTCGCGATCCCTCTTGTGTCGTCAGCTGCCGTGATATGGCTGCTGTTTCTTTCACTTCAACACAGAGGAGCAAAAATGAATCAAAGAGGAATGATAAAGTTCACTAATGATGATTTATTAACTGTACATCTTATAGGATGTTATCACATAAATGCAGAAATTAACTAAAAGGGCATTTAGGTTGGAACCAAAGAATAAAAGGCTTTGTTTTATAGTAATAATAAATATGAAGTGCATATCAAACTCTTAGTCAGCTAATTAAGCACCCAGTTCTTCGACCACATTCTCCAGCTTGATGCTGAGACACTTAAGTGTGAGAAAGACAGGTAGAAAAATACAGTAAAGAGGATTTTCCATGGAGCTAAGCCGAGAATTTAGGGCTGAGCAGCAGGAAGTGTCCGCTCACACACACAGAAACTCCCCATAATCTCCACTGTCAGTGTGGGATCAGGCTTTATTCACTGCAACAAGTGAGGAGGAAGAATTCTCATAAACTGCTTAGTCTGTGACCTAAAGTCTTATTCACTTTCTCTCACACACACACACACACACACACACACACACTTCAATGTCCCGCATCTACACAAGAAAGTCGTGCAGACAGGATCTGGGATTGCATGACCCTGCTCAGATTCAGTATGGCTTTATTGACCACAAGTGGCATGAATGTGATACTGGGCTCGGTGCAAATCAAGCAGCAAAGCCGAGATTTAAGTAAGACAGATAACAATAGGTAACATCAGGGCCAACGTTTGGCTCCAGACCTCTGTGTGAGCACCTTCATCTTAGCGTGGGACATTTCAGATTCACCAATCGTGGTGCTCGTGAGGCGTTTCTGCAGATCAGGTGAAAAAAACAGAGAACCAGCAAGAGTTTTGTTGATAGCAGCAATAAAGACGTCACTCTCAGTCAGAAAACATCGAGACTGAAAAATTGCAACGGGTTTGGATGAAAATGGCACCGTTTTTTTTCTTTTGTTCTGAAATGTTTTGACAGAACACACGGAGAGACGCAGAGAAACTCGTCACCAACTGAAATATCGCAAACATCACATTTTCTTATTATCACTATTGGATTGAATGTACACTGAAATGCATGATATATCTACCAGCAGCAATTCGTGAAATTTATTATAATAAAAAATGAGTGCAGAAGCAGGACAGCGTGGTTAGCGCTGCTGTCCAAGGTCCAAAGACATACAGTTAGTGGGGTAGGATTAACTGGTGGTTCTAAACTACCCATAGATGTGAATGTGAGTGTGAATGATTGTCTGTCGGTGTTAGCCCAACATCAGATTGGCGACCTTTCCAGGTTGTACCCCGGAAAGCTCTCAGCCTATGGCAGCTTGGACCCTGAATTGGCTAAGCAGAGGAAAATGGATGGATGGAGTCCTGAAAGTATTTTTAGTAATACTGCGCAATACTGCAAATTTTGGTATATATTCAATGCCAAGTGAATACAGGGCCAGTACTGCTGATATTAATGCCGATACTTTTAACCTATAAAGCTTATGCAGTGCAGAGCACAGTGCGATGATTTATGAGCTGAATCATCATCAATTTGCACATTTTAATGACCACTAAATCACTGCGATTTTTTACTTTCCACAATAATGAGTTAACACAACAAAACACACCGTTCAGTTTTTCATGCAGTTTGAAACTGTGTTTGTTGGAGACCTGGTAGGTAAATGTGCCTTCCGCTAAAACACTGTGGGTCAGATTGGTTGTTTAGATGTGCTATAGGCTAGAAATCAAAATAAACATGATAGTCAACACAAAAAGGTTCAGAATTTTTTCATAGTGCATGTTTGAGCAATAGTTTTTCATTTGCAAAAAGTTGTTTAACACAGTTCAGTGCTGCTAGTGCTGAACTTAGGGGATAGACACAAAGTATCAATCCCATCACACTAGTATCGGCCTGATACCAATATCAATGTTGGTATCGACACTATGGATATTTAGATTGACCTGCTCACCTCTAATGTTTAGATGTTTCAGACCCACACATACAGCACAAACACACAGAGACATATATACAGAGCAATTACAACAGATGCTGTCCATCTTAATTTGAATCTTATCTTGAATCCTTGAAAGTCCTCTTTCTTCTTGGTGGTCATCCTGTGAACTTATGTGAAGAACTAGTAAAGCTTTCAAAAACAGCATGAATCAAAGCAGACTGGAGGCACAGTCTCCAACCTGGAACTTTTTTTTTTTTTTGCAAGCTGAAACTTTTGCAGCCCACCGCAGAGCATCTCACTCATTTTCTGTCCATAAGAAGTGACTATCAACATTCTCCACGAGACCCAGCAGCGAAAATCAAATTCTCCTAATTAAGCTCCAGTTACTGGTAACTGAATCAGGCAGTTTAATGAAGACTTAGCGGGAAGCGGGTGAAGAGGCAAGTTACAGAGCGGCAGGAGTTCACGGCTCAACAACTCTCGATGTTTATCTCACACAGAAATGCACAGGAGCACAAACACTTATACACACATTGTACTTGTGCAGTTCAACATTCACCCTTTAGGCACTAAAGGAAACGTGTCTAATTAGGAGCAAATTACTGCCTGCAGCTTTCCAGTTGAGATCACTAGGTTGCTGTTGCTAAACAAACTTTTTTTTTATGAAGTTCAAATCGAACACAGCAGATCCCAGCAGTTACTGCAACGAGGACACACTACGTGATATGAGCTGGGAAAAGTGGCACTTCAAAGGCTCGCATTACTCTGTTATACAATCATGGAAACCTTTAAAGCCACTGTCATATCTTTAGACGTTACCACCAATTAATGTGCTTTTTACCAAACTTGCAACTTTTTTCCCCTAAAAATCGTTTGAAAACTGACACCAGCCCTTTAATTTTTTTTTAAATTCAAACTGACTTAAAGTTTGTTGTAATGTTTGTGAGCAACGGAGCAGGTAGCGAAGTGTTTGATCTATACGTGTCGACTAATCTAATCGATCTCCAGGCAGCGCTGTGTCTCAGTTTTTAACAGCTGATCGTGCACACTCAAGTGCAGCCTTCAGTTAGAGTCCTGTCACATTAGTTCTGCTTCTGTGAAATGTTGAAAATTTCCAGAAAAATATGCAAATTGGCGTGTTGTTCAGTCGCTGGCTGTGCACTCAAAAGATCATGAATCTCGCATAATTAACTGAGCGTCGGTGACTTTTGTGAGTCATGTCATTTCGCTGCTGCTCTCTACCGAAGTGCGTGCTATTCTTGACAGCGCAAAACAAGCAGAGGTGGCGTGCAACTGGCATTCCCAGGGTGACTCAGGCTGCAGCAGTGCTCATGGGCAAGGCAGGAGCCATAAACCATGCCAGTTTATGAAAATATTTTTAAAAAATCTGATTTTAAAGGCATAATGTTCATTTCGAATGGTAACAAAAGTGTAGACAGATTGTTTTAACCTGACCTCACACAGAGACAAACCATAGATTGCAATTTAGTTGGAGTGTTGTATGGTGTTTGGGTTTGCTTGCCTTGTTTTGTTTACATCAGCAAACAATAATGTGTCAACACAGCAGGATGACGCGCCTCAATTATGATTAGCTGTGTGGGAAAAAATGCACATTTCTCAAAAGCATCACTTCAGCTGTGTGTCATTAAACTTCACACTAATGTGGTTATCAACTAACAGACTGGTTGAAATACACTGTTCTTGTCTGCCTATTCGCATAACAGAGCAAAAAGGAAGCAGCCTTTAACTTTAACTGAAATATATAATCAGCCAATCACATGGCGGTATGGTAGGCATTTACATAGATGTGGTGAGCATCAGAATGGGGGAGAAAGGTGATTTAAATGACTGTGTGCTTGCTGGTGCCAGAGAGGCTGCTCTAAGTATTTCAGAAACTGCTGATCTACTGTGATTTGTCCCACACAACCATCTCTATCTCTGTTTCTCTGGGTGAAAATGCCTTGTTGATGCCAGAGGTCATAAGACAATGGCCAGACTGCTTTGAGCTGATAGGAAGGAAGCAGTAAGTCAAAGAACTACAAAGCTCAGATCATCATAAACAGGGTTCTTTACAGTGAGGTTACAAACCCAGTAGTAGCAAAGTGTACCTAATAAAGTGTCCAGTGAGTGTATGTCTTCTCTTCTTTGTATTAAAATTAATGGCATTTCCAAAAACAAGGCTTAATTACTTAATTGTGAGAAGTAAATGACTGATTTGTCTCAGAGGTTTTTACTATCAGAACAACATGTAGGAATCTTTCCCACTAATAACTAAACTAAAAGTGATAAATAAACACAAAATGAATTCATTTTCATTTTATGTATTTTATGTAAATAAAATAATAAACCTAATCAACAGGACACGGAGGGAAGAGAACGAGAGAAGGAAGGGAGACAGGGGCAGTAAGGCTAATAATCTACCACATCCAAGAGACTGGGAACCAGAACACACACACACACACACACACACACACACACACACACACACACACACACGCACACACACACACACACACACGCACACACACAGAGCTGCTATCCGAAAGGTCGAGCCTTACATACAAGACGGTTTAATTTGCACAACCTGAAACCATGGCATCACACTGACGGGCAAAGTCATCTATTACCCTCGTTATTATGCACCGTCCTCCTGTGTCCTCGCAGCCCACTGGCTGAGTTTCCAGCACAGTTTCACATATCCTCGGCTTTTCATCATCACATCTGACACCTGTTTATATACGTCTTAACCTCTGACCTCACCCTCCCTGCTCTCAGAGACAACAGCGCTAGGTGAGCAGAGAGGTCGCCTCCGTTACCGCGAGAGTGGCGACAAAAGGTTTATTTTTTTAGGTATTAGTTCCTCCTACGCCGAGCGGCGCATCGGGCAGCTAGTGATCTCCATCGATGTCGGTCAGCAGCGACTGCTTCAGCTTCGTCCCAGGCAATGTCGACAGTTCTCAGGTCGTCCATAAATGTTCGACGCCATGTGGTCTTTGGTCGGCCTTGCTTTCGCTTGCCAGTTCGTGGACGCCATGTCATGGCAATCTTAGCTGGGCGATGAGGGGGTAGGCGTAAAATATGTCCCGCAAAGCGAAAGCGTCTTTCTGCAACAACATCGGCTAATGGGCGGGTGCCTGCTCTTCGTAGGACCTCCTCATTTGTTATTCGGTCCCGGTAGGAAATTCTCAGGATTCGCCGCAAGCCACGTTGTTGAAGCACGTTCAGGTGTTGAATAGTTGCACTTGTTGAGCGCCAGGTTTCACTAGCGTAAAGTGCAGTAGGGAAGACGATAGAGTTCAGTAGTCTGATCTTGACCCTCACATTCAGGGAAGTCGAGTTCCAAATAGGTTGGAGACGTCGCAGGACACCAACTGCCTTCCCTACTCTGGCGTCGACATCCCGATCAGAGACCCCGTCATTCGAGATGATGCTGCCAAGATATGTAAAATTCTCCACCTCTTCAGCACGTTGTTGGTTGATCATGACAGGAATGCGGGCACGTGCATAGCCAACTCGGAGTACCTTGGTTCTTTTGGCGCTGATTCTTAATCCAACTTTCGTTGCCTCCCTCTGCAGGGCCACGGTCAACTTTTGGAGGTCTTCCTGAGTCGAGCCCAGCAGGGCGATGTCATCTGCGAAGTCCAAGTCAGTGAGATTACGCGCTTCGTGCCAGGGCACACCGATGCCAGCTTGGTCAACTGATCGTCGCATGATGAAGTCAATTACCAACAGGAAGAGGAAAGGGGATAGCACGCATCCTTGTCGGACGCCAGTATTGATCTTGAAGAAGGCTGTGCAGCCGTCATCCGTCCGGACGCAGCAACGGGAGTTGGAGTAGAGACAACGAAAGGCATCTACAAACTGCTGAGGGACTCCATAGTGGCGTAGGATAGCCCATAGAGTCGGCCGGTGGACGCTGTCAAAAGCCTTCTCGAAGTCAATGAAATTAATAGAAATCTTCTTTTGGTATTCCAATGTTTGTTCAATGATCATGCGGAGGGTGAAGATTTGCTCGACGCATGACCGGCCACTCCGAAACCCAGCCTGCTCTTCTCGCAATCGTTCGTTCACAGCGTATCGTAGCCGATTCAAAAGAGCGAGGCAAAACACTTTCCCGGGTACCGACAGCAACGTGATGCCCCGCCAGTTGTTACAGTCACCCAAATCACCTTTTTTTGGAAGTTTGATAATGGTGCCTTTTGTCCAATCATCGGGTACATGTGATGTTGACCAGCAGGCGTTTAGGAGTCTTGTAAGGGCGGCTTCAAGATGGGGTCCACCATGCTTCAGCATTTCGGCGAGGATTTCGTCCAGGCCTGCGGCCTTTCCACTCTTGAGGAGTCGGATCGCTGTCTTGACTTCAGTGATGCTGATTTGTCCGATATCGACAGGAAGAAGATCCATGGAAGGTGCCAGGTCTTCGGCCTCGAACCGTTGGGGTGGCTCAGGTTGGTTCAGAGTATCGCGGAAGTGTTCGACCCATCGTTGTTCTTGTTCAGCTGCAGTAAGGAGGACATGTCCATTTTTGTCTCGGATTGGAACACCGCGGCCACCACGAGCCCCAGTTAGATCTTGTACAATGCGATATAAGGTTCGGGTATCGTTCCGATCGGCTGCTTCTTGGGCTTCGATGCCTTTAGCTTCGATCCATTCACGCTTGTCACGCCGGCAGCTGCGTTTGACCTGTCGGGCGAGGTCTTGGTAGGTGGCCATGGCCCTCTCACGCTGGTCTGCAGAAGCATGTGGGTCAAAGGCCACCTGGTCCCGAACTGACTTTGCCAAGCGACGTTGATCTATAAGGTTACAGCGGCAAATGAATTGAGGACTAAATGTAAAGACCAGAGGGGGGAATAAAACTAAGGGTGGCCGTCCTGATCCAGGCCTCCGTGCCGTGTATGTTCTTGCATGTAAAAATGTGTTCCTGCACTCGACGTCTTGGTGAAAAAGCAATTTCAGATTTTGAGCAATGCGTATGTGTTTCTGATTGCTCAGTAAGCTCAAGTGGGTCTCTGTAGTAATTAAGTGGCACCTCCATTAAAGACGCCTTGGGCTGCTAATACATCAGTGTTAGTTTTAAAGCTGCACAGCTGACCAAACGGCTTAGAGAAATGATGGGGAGCTAACTATGCTATTTAAATTCAACAATCCTCAGAGATGTGACATCACCACGTGCAGAGTGCTCTTCCGCCGCTGAGTCCAAACACTGAATGTTAATGATGTCTCTGCAACAAGCTTTCATCATTTAAAAAAAAGAGAGAGAAGGTGACATTATTACTGCTACGATTTTATTATTTATTTTTTAAATCCCTTTAAAAATTTACCCCAAAATCTTCCCCTTTCCATCACTTTGACATGCTCGCTGCTGCAGTTAACATCTACAGCTGTATTTACGATTTATCGATGCCAGCTCCTGCCATTGTGTATGGCTCACCAGCTCAACTAAATGCAGCTAATGATAGTATTTCCACAGGTTTCGAAAGGTGATTAATCTGCTTTAATAATGGCCATTCAACTTAGGTTGAAGGTTACATAAAGGGGAGACCCTGGGCTAACAAGCTTATAGTCTCAAGTTAAAGCCAATTAAATAGTAGCTGCTAACAGGGCAACATTTACACTTACATGCATTTGCTTTGTTGACAGGACTTCCACTAATCCTGTAAATTGATGCCATCATTTTAGACTGCTGTAATAATTCTAAAGGTCACTCGTATGGGATCAGTTTAACCGTAGAAGCATTTTTTAAAACAGCATTTTTTTAAAAACAGCATTTTTTTAAAAAGCATTTTTTAAAACAGCATTTTTTAAAAACAGCATTTTTTAAAAAGAGCATTTTTTTAAAAAGAGCATTTTTTTAAAAAGCATTTTTTAAAACAGCATTTTTTAAAAACAGCATTTTTTAAAACAGCATTTTTTAAAAACAGCATTTTTTAAAAACAGCATTTTTTTAAAAAGCATTTTTTAAAAACAGCATTTTTTAAAACAGCATTTTTTTAAAAACAGCATTTTTTTAAAAAGCATTTTTTAAAACAGCATTTTTTAAAACCGTATTTCTGTCTTTTTCTTTATTTTTTTCTTAAATCTACTTGTTTCTATTTGAATATAATTTGCACTTGTTTTCCCGTCCATACAACCGAGTCCTCGTGAAGCTTACTCGTGAAGATCTCTCCATTTTGCGCTCGCATGATGTCAGCCTTACAATTTGAGGAGGAGGGGGGAGGCATAAATATCTTATCGTTTTTACGTAACCCCTTTAATGACGGTAAGCTCTCAAGCTGGCCCTTCTCAGTCTTCAAGTTCCTCCATAAATATTCAATCGGGCTGAGGTCAGGTGACAATCAGCACTCCTCGGTTTTCTTTGGTCTTTAAGTAGTTTTTTGGTGAGGTGAGTTTGGGCTCATTATCCTGCTGCTGCACGATTCCTTCTGCACAAAGATGCAAAGACGAGAATGTCGTGCATCGCTGATGGAGTGCTGCTTCTCCTTGACCTCCTTGGGCCATGATAATCAGATATTAGACGTAATATATTGTGACAGCCCTACAACCACATTTGCATATTCCCGCCATCATGTTTCGCTTTTGGTTTGATCGACTGCGATGACATCCTCTGTCGAATTTCTCTTGCTGCATATCATCATCCGCTGTGAAATACTGTTAAAATTTCACCCGCACCAAGTATTTTGCCTCATTTTCCTCTCTTTACAAGTGCTTTACAGAAGCCGCTCATCTTCTTAGACCACTACTAGAGTCTCTGTCTGATAGTGCTTTAGCTGATTGGAGTCTTGTATTGGTTATTTAGCCAATTCTGTGTTGTGATGAAGCTCCTTTTGCAGCTTTTATTAAGCCTAGGATGTATTGATCTTCCAGTGCTGTGGATACAGCTGAGCCAATTTGCGCAAAATATTTTAGCGTAGCGCCACTGCCCCCTCAGAAGACTCCAGTCCAGCTGTGTCAGAGTTAACATGGTCAGTACAACTAATAGAAATACTTTTAAAAATGCTCTTTTGTTGTCGCTGCTTGTGTTTTTAAATATTTCTTTCTCTCGTTACCCCCTTGCAAGCCTACTAGGTGTAACTCTTGGAGCTCTGTTCTGAACTGAGTGGTTTCTCTCATATTTCAGGTCTGCTTATAGAATAGAAATGAATGAGCTGTGCAGCTACCCATGGAAAAACACAAAGGCTATTCTAATGGTCAAACTATGTCTTTATTTGCATATAAAGTGGCATCTGAGCTCATCATTAAAGGTACAGGGGAGGTCCGAAACTGTAGTCTTTATGAGGGAAAGAGTTAAATGACTTTTCCACAATTTTAAAAACGATTTTAACAGCAGTGAAGAGTGTAGACAGGAAGTTAGGGGTAGGAGCAAAGGGGAATGACATATAGGAAAACAACCTGGGTCAGACGTGAACACACACCCCCTCGGCCTTTGAGACACTGGTCCCATGCCCAGCCAGGTGAGCCACGGGGATTCTCAAACTTTCTGATTGCATCCACGACCAAAAAACCCCTAAATTACGCTTCTTTTTTAAAATCAGAAGCATAATTTTCTTTAAATATTTCCTCCACATTCATTGGCCTTATACAGTTGTAGTCCTAACAGGACTAAATAATTGTTATAATTTTACAATGCTGGGTTTAATTAAACACATGAAAAACATTTAAGCCACAGAGGCACATTTGGAATTGAGTGATGGCTCAGGATGCAACAAAGAAATGCTGTGTGGTGTCTGAGTGAACAACTTCAGTGAGTGCGTGTGCTCCTCTGGACCAGGTGTTTGCTTTGGGATAAATGCTGGTCTTAACCGTGATCCCAGTACTGCTGATTAGTCTCCCACTCGAGTAAATACGTTCACTCTCCAAGCTGTTTGTGCGTGATGGCACAGTTTCTAAATGTGTGCACTTACATGTGCTCTCCTCCCCACCTTCTTTTTCTGCTTCTGTTTGCCACGGCGCTCGTTTTGTGGGAGAGGCCGCTCAAATTTCTGTTTCTCTAAGCGAACTCGAGTCATTCCAAATAAATTTTGTTGTGATGGCACAGAGCGGAGTTCGCAGCAGGGGGGAAAAGAACTGTCAGCAGGCAGGCGAAAGCAGCGACCTCAGCTTCACTCCGAAATGATACTTATCGAGCTGATTATTGATCCGCACGTCCGAACTGTGCAGCAGCCAAATGGCCTCAGCGGTCTCACTGAGCCGGCAGAACGAGATCTGGATCCATGTGACCGCACAAGCATGCAAAGCATGTGATGCACATGAGAGGTGAGAGTGACGCGAAGAAGAAAAAAATTAACCCTTGTCTGTTGCAGCAGTGGGTCTAGCTCACCCTGCCTCTGAGTACACAAAGAGCAAACACGATGTGACTCTTTATTGTGGTTCTAAATGAATGGCTGACGTTGGTGCCAACATTCAAAGTGCATTTTCTTCAGCACAATGGTACAGACAGGTGTGTCCACAAGGTGGAGGAGAATGGGAGACAAAACTGAGCTGAACATCAATGAAGTGATGTTGTTAAAAATACTCTAATCCTCACGTTTCCTGGAGAAAACTCTTTGGTTATTAAAACATCCGAGGTAAAACACAACAATTGCGCGGGACGGGGAGTGCATTTACACAGTCAGTTACACTCCAAGTTGGTGTGTGGTATAACAAATCTTATATTTTGTCTTTTATCCTCTCGTTCATTCTTTATTTCCCCTTTAGGTAAAATAAAAGAAACATGTTTTTCCACCTAACAGAGCATCTGTCCTGTTTTCGAGCATATTTATGAGCTTTTTTTTTTAAATTAGCTTCTAACAACGAGTGACAGGCCCTCACTGAGAATAACAATTCTGGTGATTTCATCTGAGAGAATTGTGTTTTTGCCTGTTTCTTCGCCTTCTTCTTCCTAGTTTGAATTGGGCTCAGCTCAATAAAAGGAATGTCAAAATATGTGAATCAAGCTGTGACGGTTATATTGCTTGTTTTGGCATCATGCCGTCATTCAAATCAGAAGATTGTTGCAAAAATGATGATGAGACCAGGTTTGCCCTCGTGCAGGAGACGCAGATGAACAGAATCAAATATACTGCGGATACATTTATTATGAAGCAGAAACTTGATTTCAAAGAGAGCCGGTGAACACGTATTACAGCGGGCTTTGTAAACCAATTACAAACACCTAATCTTACACAGTTTCATATACAGCACCACTCCAGACGAGGAGACACAGAGGCATGTGTGCTCTGACAGCAGGCAGCTCGGCTGTGTTTGTGCCTCACATGTCATCATGTTCCATAAAGCCCCGCCCCATTTATAACGTTGACCTGTATGCTCAATGGCTTAGTTTATTTTATTTTGTTTAAAAGGCCAAAGCTGTTTTCATTTCTGACTGTTATTTTTTTCTTGTTCAGTCATTAATCTAGCAAAGTTTCATTTGCCATTTCCTTTTTTCCTCAGGTTTCGCATTTGCTAATCGAGCCTCAGTCTCTTGATATCTTTTTACTCTTTCCACAGAAAGGTAGAAAAAAGGTAAGACTCATGATATATATAGCTTTTAGCTGGTTGCTGCTGCTGCTGTTGGCCCTTTACTCTTTTGTTTGTTGTACAAGCTGCTCTATTTCATAATTTATATTGTTTATATCTTGTGCTAACACTACTGTACATCTTCCTGTTTTCTACATTTAGCGTTTTTGACATTAAAACAAAATCTTTGAATCGTTCTCTCATTGACATGACAAACATCGTCAGTGGCACATTATACCATCGTGATGAAACGATTCTCCCAAAGGCCAAAAATCAAACTTGGCTTTTGTCTGTTGAGTGTGCTTACTGGGAAGCACCGTCTGTGCTACAGAAAGAAACAGAGAATATTTTCTGTCATCTCTCCCTAACAACACAGCAGTGATGTGTTAGAAAAGCATGGCCTACTCTCACAGGGCTTGTTAAAATCATTTTTAAATACCGAAAGATTCCACGAGTTAGAAGTGACTTCAGGCTGGGCCAAGCAATTCAAGACTTGGTTATTTATTTATTTGAAGATTTCAATATTCAGTATTTAGTATGATCACCTTCATCCTTCAACACAGCCTGAACTCACAGCACAACATTCTTGTCATTTCTTTAAGTAGTATTCAGGAAAAGTTCTCCAGGCTTCTTAAAGGACATTCAAAGCTGGATGTTGGCTACCTCTGGTTTTCCCGTTTTTGCGTGGGTACTTGGCTACCTCCCACAGTCTAAAGAGATGCAGTTAGTGGTGTTGGTTAATTGGTGCTTCTAAAATTCCCCAGGTGTGAATCTGAGTGTGAATGGTTGCTTGTTTCAATGTGTTAGCCCTGTGACAGACTGGCGGCCTGGT
Organism: Copadichromis virginalis; assembly: GCF_057382275.1. Taxonomy (NCBI): domain Eukaryota; kingdom Metazoa; phylum Chordata; class Actinopteri; order Cichliformes; family Cichlidae; genus Copadichromis; species Copadichromis virginalis. The sequence continues at coordinate 9,393,918 of NC_140633.1, forward strand.
TAGGGTGTACCCTGCCTCTCGCCCTAAGACAGCTGGACTCCAGCCCACACCCCTGACCCTGAAAAGGATAAGTGGACAAGAATGGATGGATGGGTTACAAAAATTCACCACCTGCTGAAATTCAGCCTCAAACTATGACAGATCCTCCACCGTGTTTCAAAGACCGCTGCAGACACTCCGTGTCACACTTCACTCCTGACCTCCTTCATACATACTGATGATGATTTGAATCAGAAATACCTAAAGATACAAAATGCTTCCTTGCTAAACTGTCTTTTATGTACAGTCAAACGGGAGTCAGCGTTGACCGCCTCACATTGTACAGCATGTTCTCCCCCTCTCTAATCCTGAAACTTGAATTTTCTAATGAACCTTGGTGAGAATATCCCCAAAAGCATGAACCGAAACCCTTTGTCCCTCATTATCCAAAACACTTGATATCTGTTTTCTAACTTTTTCTCCACCTTACAGCTCAAGAGAGGAAAAACTCTGACAAGAGCTGCATCATTAAAATATGCAGCAAAAAAAAATCTAGCTATGCCCCCCACCCCACTCCACCCCCCAACTTTGTGGGTGGAGAGCAGCTGTACTCAAAAACATGGGAAGACAGAACTTATTATATCATACAGACCTGAAGTGGTTACTTCTCTCTTAGGAGGCTCTATATGTGGCACTGAAAGGAGAGGAAAGCCATTTGCACCTGCCATTCACAGGCATATTTACTAAACTTTTGCAGCATAGAGCCTTGAGGATAAAGAACCGAAGAAGTGGGGTGAGGAATTATTTATTAAGCCAAAGGAGTCCAATTTTTAGAAGAAATAGAAAGAATAACTCTCTGGCTTTTCCCTGTTGGTCAGATGCCATCAAGGGAAAAAGTGAGCAGAGCTGAGCAGAGCAGCAGTGAGTATTACCCCGACTGAGGAAGAAAGAAGGAAAGAAAGAAAGAGTGTGGGCGATAAGGAGGAGGAAACAAAAGGAGAAGGGAGAGGGGAATTGCAGCATTGCAGCACCACACAAATCCAGAGAAAAGCGCACCTTTGGGGAGGACATGCTGCTAGAAGTCTTACACAGAACTAAAACTAGATTCTCTGCAGTATTCAGCCGCATCACAGCAAATTAAAACATAGATGGCATAAGCCGTACCATGGCAATCAGTTGGCTTTTTCTACTGCTGAAGCTGGTGCAGCTCATACGCTTTTATCCCCTCCACTATGTAAATTATGAACAGAAAACTGAGCGAAATGTCCCCATCAGCCTAATGTATTATGTGCATTAAGCTAACGCGGTTTTCAGCCTGCAGCACTAAAACACAGTCCCAACTCATAATGTGAGAGCAAAAACTCTTGTGGTAATGTATGGAGAATTAGAATTAACCCTGGCATGGCTGACCGGACCTCAGGTGACCCTATTATTCAACCCGTGAGTCTTGTGACTCAGAAGGGTTGCTTTCTACACTCAAAGGTTTGTAGACGTGCAAAAATTAGGGCCAAATGGAGAGAGAAAAAATACATTAACCTCCTGATTTCACAGTCTTATCACATGATCTTAGGACCTGGATGGTTGCTGGGATTTTCTTCCGTTCAGCCGTGATGGGCTGTCAGGTGACAAGGCCTACAGGAGCTTGTAGTCCACTTAATCCTAATGATGTGATGTTGAATGCTTTGAAGTCAAATCTTACGTGTGACTATGTGAGACGGGGCTGAGCTGGGTGTTCATCAGCCAGTATGCTCTTGGATGACTGAAACTTTTCCACATCTATATACATGAATAGGCAGAGGTTGGCCTTATTTCTGATCGAGGTGTTTTAATCAATATGAGTGAGACACCGAGTGGGGGTAACATTTAATTGTTCTGTGTGCATTCAAATAGAAAAGGTTCCCCAAACTGTTCTTCATAGCTGGAAGCATGCTGCTGTTTGTAAAATCAACGTGTTTATAGCATTAACATCTCCCTCAGTGTCACTGAGGGATGCTTTCCAAACAACTAAAAACTACAACAGGCGAAAAGTGGTACATTTTTGTATTTTTGATGAGAGGGTAGGCTTTTTCTAACAGTAGCATTGTGTAGGTTTCAAAGGTGCCTCGTGTTTGTTGCTTGCTCCTTTGTGTTAGATTTCAACTCAAGGTCTAGGCAACCCAGAGTCACCCTCCACTATGGTCACATGGTCTATGTTGTCGATCCGTATGTTAGCAAAGCTATCGCAGTCTCATTCTAGCCAACTGAAAGTAGCATAGCTCTGGAAAGAAAGTTTGGTTTATACAGGTGAGCGTGCTGGATGACATATTTACACTACAGTGTGCTTGAATTAATTGCCCTCATAGAGACAAAAAGTGAGAAAGCATCTTTGCCAATCTGACATCACATATATTACATCGTGGGACAAATTCTGCAATGTAAGAAAAACACAACTGCTGCAGGATGAGCATCAGATCTGTGCAACAACCATCTAAACAACGCGTTCAGAAGGTTTAACAGAGTAGTTACTTTTACGGTTACTTTTCAGTGACCTATATATCATCTCTGTTGCAGTCTGTGCTATTAACAGCGTTTCAGTATTTGGAGTCTCCCTTACTTTGTAGCTTTTTTCTGAATGCTGCTCAAAATTTTCAAGACTTTTTTTGTAGTTTCCTTTTATTTTATCTATTTGCCTGGGTATTCTTCTCAAGTTTCAGTCCATCAAGCACTCAGGGCCACTATAGACTACGGCTGCCATACTCGAAGGACCAAACCTTTCAAACTTACAGCGTCTCAATATTTCATACAGAGAAGACTGATTTTACGCATTTTGGGGGGAGATTTAAGCAAAAAACACTGATCCAAGCTGAGAGGCCCTCAAGCACCAATGGTTTTATTGACTAAACCCTTATATACCCACACAAACACACTAAAACGGCTTATTGTTTCCTTAACCTAAACGCAATCAGTCTGGGGCTCGTTTCATTTTAGAGCCGGCAGCCACGAGAGTCAGGGATGGATGTGGAAGGAGTGCAGACTGATAGAAAAGGACTGCAGGTGATTCGTCTTAGTGAGCTGGGCTTGGTCAGTTGGACACAAAAGTGCAGGGTACGTCTGGTTTTAATCAATGGAAATCCCACCTGGAGCAGAGAGTGAAAGGGCCAAAAAAAAAAAAAAAAAATGAAAGTGGCTTAGTGAAAAGGAGAAAATTGGTAAAAGAGAGACATCAAGCAAGGAATGAAAAGCAACGGCATAGCGGACAGGCAGGAAAATAGGACATGGTCAGGAATTAAAAAGCAAGTTTGTGATTAAAAAGGATGATACACAGTAAACAGGGGAGAACAAACGACAGAGATAAATGTGGAAAGTGTGAAAAGGAGGGGTGGAAGAGAGCACGAATTAAACCGTTTAACATGCAAAGGGCTGAGAAATCAAGCTCCCGATCCATCTTTTAAAGTGCAGAAATGAAACCCCCATTCATCATCGAGCTGTGAGGATATAACTAAAGAAAAAGGAAAGTGGCAGGTAACCAATGCCCCTGTCTGTTATCGAATTCTTCTCCTGGGACGACAGCAAAGAGTTTCTGACTTTTTGAAAGGCACCAGGAAGACAGAAAGAGTGTTTGATGAAGTAATTTGGTGTTTACTGCCACAGACTCATCCGTCATACACGCAGTTTGCTTAACAACTCTTGAAATTGAGGTACTTAGCAATTAAGATTGAGTTGCAGAACGGAGAGACAGGTTCAAATTATATGTGATGCAGTAAAGAAGGCTATTAATTTGGGTTCAAAGAGAGCTCTGCCCGAGGGGGGGGAATAAAAGGAAGCACTAAAGCGTGTTACACCGTCTGAGTGTGCATAGGCGTGGGTGTCGTGTGCGTTTTGAAAGCCTGCTTCCAACTGATTCCCAGTCCACTCTAACAAAATGTTTGAGCTAACACAACATAACTTACTCCTGACAACACTTTAAACAAACTTAAGGTGCCCTCTGCACAACCTGCACGAGTCAACACAAGGTAGTTTGCAAGTGATACATTATTAATTCAGGTTTCATCAGGCGGGCAAAGAAAGAACATTTCCAAGCAGAACTCTGTGAAGCAATCAAAGTTGTGATCTAAGCATCCCTCTTCTGTCAAGCCTCTCAAAGCAGCGGATCAAAGTTTGCTGGGATACAATCTGGCGTGAATGAGGCCAGTGTTGCCTCCAACAACTTTAAAACCACCCTTATTCAATTTCTGCTTCATTTCACTTTATGGCATCTAGGAGGCTGCTGCAAAACAATTCTTGGTTCTTGGGGACACGCGGGGTATAAAGTCATTCAAAAGTGCCTGAAAACATTGAAATCTAAAAACAAACACAACTTGTTATTAAAGTGGCAATAGAAGGGTTTTGATCATAAACTGAATGTTGCTAGCTCAATGTAATTGCTATGAAATGTGCCCATCATAGTTTAGATTCAATCCCGATCAGACCGGTTTTCACAATGCCACCAGTTACAGAATCTCACAGTAGAAAGTCTACAGCACCAAAGAGGGGAAAGAACAATGCTCTCAGAAAAGGCAAAAAAAGGCTCAGAAGGAGACAAGAAGAACCTTGAATAGATGCACTGGATAAAGTGCTGGGCCACTTATAAAACTAGGGCAGGGCAATATGGCCAAAAATATTTATCACGATATACATTTGAAAATTTGCGATAACGATATAACTGACGATATAATTGACACTAGACAAAATACTTTACAACTCCACAACTTTATTAGTGCAAAAAAATCCCCATCAATGTATTTTCACTTAAACAAGCAGCTGTTTTTTTATGTGCATTAAAGTTATATAAAAATTTAACAGTGCAAATGCAAATTCCTTGCTGACAGTTTAACCAAAAGGCATTTCCAGTGGAAATTGGCCGACATATCCTCAGCATAACCATGTATAATATCCACAAAACTTAAAAAGAGGTTATACACACACAAGATGTTGAAGCACAGTACGTATCACTCCGCGAGGCTCCTGCCTACGATAGCCTTAATGCTCCGACAATCCATCAAGCGGTGCAGGTTTGTAGCTTAGCAAAGTCGTACTGAAACATTTTTGACAGATTTTTGAACGCCGTGTGCCACATAAAATCGGTTCGGTAATAACGGTAATAACGGCCCGCTTGCATGCTCTACCAAAAAAATGTGCTTTGGTGTGTATCTGAGGGACGAAAGCCAAACCAGTCCCACACCACTGAAGTTGCAGCATTTTTACAAACCAATTCTGGTTCATCTGTTTCATTCAACGATCCGCTTTCGCCCTTCTCATTCTCCATCGCCGGCACGCTTTTTCCACGTGCGTATGAAAACAAAGGCACTGCGCATGCGCGTTTTACCCATCTCGATATTTCATTTTCTTACCATTGCCTAACCTTATACCTGTATTACCGTGAATGCTATGATATGGCCCAGCCCTAGTGGAAACCCATGCCACGAAGCTCCTGGCGCACAGTTCTTGTGCTGATGTTAATGCCAGAGGAGGTTTGGATCTTTGCAATTATTAAGTCTGCATAAGAAATTTCAAAAAGAAGAAATTTCACAAATTCACTTGTTGCAATAGTTGCATCCTATTACAATACCACAGTCGAATGTTCTTTCACAAACGTGTGTAAAGGCTGACCGTACGGCTAGGTGCTCGATTTTACACACCTGATTCAACAGGACTGAAAACACCTGAACTCAGAGGTTAACAGTTGTGGGCTGAGACTTTTGCCCATATAGAGTATTTACTCTGAAACAGCAACATTCATATGGCATCATTTCTTTCTTCCCGGTTAGTAAGTAACGAAACCTGCTTACTTAACAGCCAACGACTGGATGCTTTTACAGAGAGCAATTAGAAACAGAGCCCCAAAATGTTAATATACAGCAATCTGTCATAGGAAAAACCCAGTGTGGCTATTACTTAGATAATATAGCAGTGTTAATTAAGTCATTTTCTCCCCTGGAGGGCCGTGTGCCAGGACCGAGGCCTATCTGTTACAGCATAAAAATGCAGCCGCTGCTGTTTTTTGAAGGATGCCGGGCATGGCACAGCCACTGAAAAAATGCTTCTCTGTGTTAGTGTGGCTAAAATTTATGTAGCATGTGTTTCCTCTCTGTTGCATCAAATCTGTCGCAGCTGCAAATTTTAAGAGGAGGTTCAATAACATTAGTGTTTCCTGACTCATGAGATTATCATTTACACTCTAATCGACGGTTGAGCTTGCAGTCGTTGCTGGAATATCTAAATATCACTCTGGCCTTGTAAAAAGGGCAGCAGCCTCTACTGTATTTCAAGTGTCTCTTATGCAAAAAAAAAAACCAACCAATCAGTGTTTTGCAACCTTTACTTAATAAATTTGTTATTTGTTTGTTTTATAGGTGAAAAATTTCATTAATATTTCTATAAACCTAAGGATCTAATAGTGAGATCATTGACATTTTTAGGCCAATATCTTACCTTATTTTTATTAATGGCTGACATTTATTTAATTCTTAATTCTTGTGATATAATTTTGTCTAAATTAAAGGTTTTAAAGTCACTAAATCCAACCTGATTGGACATTTAAGTGCTCAGAGCTAAATTAAAGGTTGGGATATGTTGTTGAGCTTAAGAAAGCCTTCTTTGAAGCTCAAATGTGTGATTACGGGTAGTTTCAATACAACTGTCTCAAGGTGTCTTAATATTAATTCATAGAAATCTGAAGGAAAGCCTTTAAGTGAAGGGATTATAAAGAAGCCACTGAACAAAGTGCCACTGCGGTTTGTGTAACTAAACCACAAACAGCTATGGAGGCTGAGTGATGTGCTGTGATAGATGTACCGCAATCACAATAAGCATGAAATGGGTTTGACTCAGTCAGCAACAGAGCCAAAGAAAAGCAGCAATTTAGGAAGAATATGGTCATTCAGACATAAAAACCACAAACAAGATAAACTATGCTTTACAACCAAAGTTTCTCAATAGCTCCAGAGCGCATATTTTGCATCACTCCACTCAGGCTGAATGGATAGTAGTGCCTTTATCATCAGCCAGTAAAGAGAAAGAAAGAAAAAAATGCTTTTTGTCAGTTGTGCGCATCTTAGATTCCTCACTCATAGCCTTGGGTTTTACAGTACGCTTTGAAATCATGCACCTGTGGTGTATTTAGAGTCTGGCACCAAAACAAAAGACAAAAACGAGAAGTGGCATTGGAGGGAGACGATGGCTTGAGGTGGCATAAGTCTTTTAGCCTCTGTCACATTCCTGTGCCAGCTAGCTGTCTGGGTGTCCCTGGAGGCTAAAGTCACCACACTAGATCACAGGGAGTATGTGGGAACACATAAACATGCACGTATACAGTAGCAAAGAGCAGTGTCCTGTCCTCTGTCCTCAGTATCAAATGGCTGTTGTCAGCAGATGCAGGGCCATGATGCTGGATTCAGGCCAGGGTCTTTTTACTTCAGAATATTTTATAGCACCCCAGGTCATTCTGCTGCATCACAGATCTGAGCTGCCTCAGTCATCACAATGTTACCATAATGGCTTTTAATACTGATCTAAAACTATAGTACTTAGAAATTATGGAACCATATCAGCTCAATGGGTTACAGAAGAGGTTTCCATCATAATTCCAAGTTAGCCACTAAAAAACGACTTTCTCCTTTTAACAGTGATTTTTTTCTTCAGTTTTTATGCAAACCTGGAAAATGATCACAGGTCTTGTGTCCACATTTCAACTTAATGGGTATCCACTGCTGGACTGTCGAATATTAAAACAATTATTCGAAAAGATTAAATACTCTGTCAGCATTCAGCAAGTATTTTTCATCAGGGTTTGACAGCACTGATCTCGCTGTTGAAAGCTAATAGAATTATCGTTGTTCTATATACTGTTAATATTCAGCATTCCAAAGTTGTAGAAGGATTTCATTGTTGAGAACAGGAACAGAAAGTCAGAGAGAAGACAGTTTTAACATATACACTGCCTACAGAGCCGATCGCAGCTCCCACAGGGCAAAAGTCAGTTGACATAACCCATGCATGTCTTTGGACTGTTGGAGCAAGCTGGAGACGCAGGGAGAAACTTCACACACAAAGTCTCCAGCCAGCTGGCAAACAAGATTTCTTGCAATTTTTTCCTGTATTTTCCAGCTGGTTCCAGCTGCCAAAGAGTACATCCTGGATATTTTACCAACCTGTTGCAGGACTGACACATAGAGACAGACATTCACACCTATGGGCAATTTAGAATCACCGGTTGTCCTGACCCAATGCACGTTCTAGGACTGTGGGAGGAAGGGAGAGCGCATGCTTTGTTGGGTTGATTTGAACAACAGATGCACTGATGCTCTGCTTCATAAACTTGCAAATTCTTGTAGGATATGAGTTTACAAGTGAGTTTCTGAATACTCAAAACTATTAGCTTTCAGACTCTGTTTGCAACACCTGCTGCTTGTGGAAATTACAAGAGAAAACAAAAAGTTAAAATTCCAGTCCATTCAAATCTTCTCCAGATCCAGGGTGCCGCATTTATTACCAGTGAACGATTGTAAAAAAAAAATCAGATTTTGATTGAATCTAAAATGAAACTAATCCAAGACACAAATCACAGAAGGGCAATGAATTGAAGACGCACCAGGAGGATCCTGCTAATAAATATCCATCACAGAAAAATGCGGCCACTGGAAAACGCTCATTTAGATTACCTGCGTTTACTTTCTTCATGCAAAAACAAATGACAACATGGAAGAGAGGCACAACGCAGCAGAAACAAAACAGGAGGGACAGAGAAATGACACCTAAAGTTAAATGAAGTCCAGCCAACACAAACTGGCCGTCCTTGACCAACGGGCTCGTGTTTTATGCCTTGGTTATCCCTCGCGCCCCAGAGCACAAACGGCCCTCTGTCGTTTGTGCTGCCTTAATGAATAGGAGCACATCTTCGGCAAAGTCAAAGACGCGTGGGCATGGCCGCCACCACTGCTGATTTGTAAATCGCTAAGGATGTCTGGGCATCCTGCCAGCAGGGGCATGCTGTCAAAGCAGCAGGGGGCATCGAGGGTGACTGGAGCAGGCTACTCCGCTGCGAATAAAGCTAAGAGAAACAAGTTTCCAGTCCAACTGTGAGTGTTAACTGGAATCTTGCACCATGCCACATGTTTAATACATATGCACTTCATACACATGGGACAGCGAACCACAGAAAATAGCCCAGTGGTTAAAAATCCTTTCATCCCAATCAAATAAAGTCCATAAATATAATGTTTAAGTAATGCCTTTCCAGACGTGTTCCTGTTTGAACACCACATTACCTCTGTACATAAGCCAAACCAGGCCCGCAGGGAAATGCTTGTCCCAGTTTTGTTGCAGAGGAACTCGACTGGCCTGCACAGAGCTCAGAGATCCCCATTCAACACCTGGAATGCTCTCAGCGAGCCACGATTTATCAGCCAACATTAGCGTTGGATTACAGTAATGATCGAACGGCTGAATGGGATTAATTTCCCCGCAGAAAGGTTGCAGAATTAAAGTGTTCCAAGAAGAGTGGAGGTTATTACAATCACATCTTCATGCTTGTCTTCCAGCATTAATGTAGAAGCCTTATCCAAACAGATTAATCCCAACAATAAAATACTTTTTTTAAAGAGTAGAGGAGAAGTAGTAGAAGTTTTCATTCCAGCCAAACCATATGAGTTTCAACCACTGCTGAACTTTAGATATTTTAGTTTTAGGAAATTCATATCTAAAGATACACTCAGCCTTGGTGCCATGAACCCATTTCCACTTGCTGCAAGCCACAGGTTATGAGTATTGCGAACACTGATAGCTAAACAATCTGTCCTTTCAGGGTGAGCTCTGCATACAGAAGACCCTTCCACGTGTAAACTGAGACATGGGCATGTAATAACAGCTTCTGAGCTGCGCCAGCCTGCTGTCTGAGTCAAAGAACCCTATCTTCATGACCAGTGCAGGCAGCTTGAGAGTATGCAAAAGACACCTGGCTTCTGCTAGTAACTAAAACCACCTGAGACCCGCCGCTTATAACTTGGTTTTCTGTTGTTTCCTATGTTGGACAATTAGGATTACAGCGCCTCATCAATCCTGAGTGTCATGGCTTCCTTTCCAACTTTCCTAACAGTTTCTCATCTTCTACTATTGAAATGTATCACATTGTCACATTTTATTTCATTATTAATTTCTCCTGTCACTGTAAGGCTTAACTAAAAGCCCAACATCTGTCTTTGGCACAGAATCTGTGGTGATGTGTGCTTACATTGTCCCACTCTGCAGCAACCAGACATCAGGCAAAGCTGCAAACGTTCAGACTTTTGGACAAACAGTATAAAGTCTCATTGCATGAGGAGGTTGTAAGTCATTTTGCACTGCTGCCCATGAAAACGCAATCTCAGGAGCTCTTGGAGATTCAGTTTGTGTGCCCAAGCCCTACTTCTTTGCGTCTGTTGATTGTGCTTGCCGCATCACAACATGTCTCACAGTCTCTCAAAGCCTCTAAAACTTTTAGAAGCCACGTCTGCAGCATAAAAGTTGTTTGAGAGAGCTGTGTGAAGAGTATTTCTTTCCCATGTCCCCACGGGCGACATAATTCACAGGAGCTGGAATGAGAGGCGAAACCAGAGCACCACAGAAAATGAGAGAGCAGCATGTGTCTAAACAACACACACAGGCTTGTCTGACCCTGTGGTAATTGCCAGTGCTGTTGCAGTGACGTGATGTAAGTATTCATCTGCCTGCCTCCATCACCATCCCGCCATTCACCCAGCCAGGTTGGTGTTAACAGACCAAACCACTGTAGTGTAATCAAGTAAATAAAGCCTTGTGGGTTAGATGTAAATTAGATTCAGTGCAGCTGAGAGGAGGCACAGAAATAACAAGGTCACATCTCTGGACATTGATATAGTTTAAGATACTACAAGGACACATTAGAATGAGGAGGGACAAGCAGGGCATTATGACAGAGAAAAATGTGACGGGAATACCTCACAGCATAATTTGTTTATGCAGTTTATTCCTTCGCTTGTTTTTTGGGGGGGGGGTTTTGCCTGTCCCATTTGGTTCTTTAGCCGTCAGAATTGTTGTCTGAAGACCAACAAGGAGACCCAATAGATTTACTTTGCCAAATGGATCATCACAGCCTCGCCGTATTGGTCCATTTGATCGACCTTTGTTGTTATTATTTATTTTATTTTATTTTCAGTTGTTACAGACGGGACAGACATGACTGAGGGATAGGAAAGGGAGAGAGAACGATGAAGGAAAAGAAAAGAAAAACAGAAGGGAAGAGGGACAGTGAGAAAGGGCATTTAAAAAGAGAAAGGAGAGGGGAAAAAAGAAGAGAAAACAAGCAAAAAAAACAGCAACATACTAAACACAACACCATCACGTTAATCTAGCTAAGTGTAAACAGCAGTAAATACTAAATATTGAATGTTGTTGTGTAGCAAACAGAACCGACAGCGCACAATGTGCTTGGAAATAGCAGCCTATGAGGTGTAGTTTATGTCTATGAACAGTGAACACCCGTGTGCACACCTGTGTGGATCAGCGCGCTTGTAATCGAAAGGTTTCCCCATGTAACGGTCTGCTAGAGGATGTAGAGAGCCATAGCCCCGCCCCCAGGGCATGAAGCAGGCATGGAGGAGATCCAGGCTCCAGACATCCAGAGGCCCCAGAGTGCGAGAGCCCAAAGAGGACCACCTTCAGTTGTTTAGGATATGCATGTTGGCCTAAATCTAAAATTATTCCCTCGTGTTACTGCTTTGTTTTTTTGTTTTTCTTTTAAGTTGCACTCCACAGTCTTTTTCACTGGTGTTGCTGATATTCATTCTAGGTATTAACATGTTTTTATCTCAGCAAACAATCCTTCAATATATTTTTGTTTTGTTTTTTTCAGATATAAGCCACATTTTATCTCCTTACTGACACTATACATCTTTGCCACATGATGACACCTGAGCTTGAGCCTCTATTTAATGAAAAATGTGGCATGTGGCTGACAACTAATGGCAAATTCCAGCTTGTATGCAAACACTCGCCTCCAGAAATAGAGAAGATTTGACCTTAAAGTAAACTTTAATGCTTTAATGCTGCAGTCAACACATTTCGAAAAACATACATGTTTTACTTCCATGCAAACTGGCGACCACAGCAACCTGTGTGCAACTAAAGCAATGGCGAGGACGTTTTTTGGTGTATCGCCAGTTTTATGCTAGCAACTGCCAAAAGCCTGCGCTTAAACCAGTCTAGGTAAGACTAGTCATGCACGCCTAGGCCAGGGTCTAGCCGCTAAGTGGCAGCTAAGTGGCAAGTATCTGTGTCTGTGTTTGTGCTTTGCATACAGTTAATGTGCAGTGTTGCCAACTTAGCGACTTTGTCGCTATATTCAGCGAGTTTTCAGACCCCTTAGCGACTTTTTTTCTAAAAATCATCGCTAAAAAAAGACGTGAAAGCGCTACTCTCAACAAGCAGCGGGTGCTGTAACGCAGTCAGTTCTTCTTTTACTCTTTTACTCTTATGCTGTTTTGTGGATCACAAGGTTTAAAACTACTTATAAACACACACACACACAAAGTAACTTCACCAGAGTGCCTATTTCGGGTCACTTTTGCCAGTCCAAGCCCAGGTAAAGGAGCAGGGTTGGAATTGTGACATTAAAAAAAACAATAATTGGTAAAAGAAATTTAATTTGTAGTTCTAAATAAATTCTAAATGCATTTAGGACGTTTTTTTACTCACTTTATGTCTCTTCCACGATGTTATTTCTCTCTCCAACAACATAGGTTACAATTAGATTAGCATGACCAATTATGCAAATTAGGCGATGACGTCATTTAGCGACTTTTAGGACAACCAATAGCGATTTTCCTTACTGAGGAGTTGGCAGTGTTGGGAAGGTTACTTTTAAAATGTATTCCACTACAGATTACAGAATACATGCCCCAAAATGTATTTTGTAACATATTCCGTTACGTTACTCAATGAGAGTAACGTATTCTGAATACTTCGGATTACTTAATATATTATCATGCTTTTACAACTACATGAATGTGATTTATTACTATTACTGAAGGTCCGCGGGTCTGAACCGTAGTAAAGGACCTCTGACTAATACGTCAGGTTCCGTGTTGGGCTCGTAGCCGAAAACTAGCTTTACTTTGTTGTCTGGGTCAACTTTGCTTGCGAGAGACAGAGAGAGGCGTTGTAAGGCTGCTCCAACGGAACTTATTGTTTCGGATGAAAACACGAACACAGCGTACAGTCGAGTCTTAATAGCTTACTTACAACTGGGCTCATCAGGCACTCTTCTTGGCTGCAGTGGTTATTATTATATTTACATGCTTCCAGCTCCCGTTTCTGCTTGACGATAAACTCCTGCTTTTCGACTCTCCTTTTTCTCCCTCCTCGCGCTCACAGACACATAACGTGTATGGCAGTCCATTCTCCCTGCAGCACGGACTACACTGCCCATGAGGCTACATTCTTTAGGGCTATGTCTGTAACACTCTACCTTTTAGCTTAGCACAACAACAACAACAAAAAAAGGCGCTCTCTCACCCAGGAAACACAGTCACAAAGAGAGCGTCACCCTGTAACCATGGCAACCGTAACGCTGCCGCCTGAAACAACAGAACGTAGCTGTCAAACAAAACCGAAACAGTCCTGACCCGCGACAAAATGAAACAGGGAAGTACCGCAGTGTAATCCATTTATTTCAACAAAGTAACTGTATTCTAAATACCACCTTTTTAAACGGTAACTTTAACGGAATACAGTTACTCATATTTTGTATTTTAAATACGTAACGGCGGTACATGTATTCCGTTACTCCCCAACACTGGGAGTTGGCAACACTGTTAATGTGTGCAGCTTGCTAACCAAGCAAGCTAGCTAGCAATAGCTTATTACGTCATCCTCGTCCAAATATTTCTTTAAACACACAAATCCAGTCCAGAAAACATCGTGATGGTTATGTGATTATTTTCTATACAGTCAGTGGCTGAAAAGTCTAAATGCTAGTAAGTGAAGGTCTTAAATTAATTTAACTCTTTACCCCTTGAAGATCTACTAGGAGTAACCCTTGAAGCTCTTGTCTAAATTGAGTGGTTTCTGTCATATTTTAGGCCTGCTTACAGAGTTACTGAGAGTAATCTAACAGTCGTCAAACCACATCTTTATTAATATACACTGAGGTTTTAGTACTTGTTATTGTGAGTACAGGGGAGGTCGTCAAATGTTGTCTTTATGGGCGAAAGAGTTAAAAAGAAATCTGAGAGCTGAGACATAAATGAGAGCACACATAGATAAATAAATGAGGTGTTCTCAGTCCTTGCTCCAAATGTCTGTTTAACAATACATTTAGCATTCAGGGGGACGCCACACATTCAAAACCTCCACTGGGACCTGAGCCATACCTAAAAGAAAACCGCTCATGGCGGGTGATGAATGGGGCTGCTGGCCAACACTAGCAAGAACAATCTGCTGTGAGTGGGGGCAGACATTTACTCTGCCATCAAACTTCCACCATCTGATTTACACATAGCTAGAAAGTGCTCTACTGCTTTCCTGCTGTGTTTCTTAAGCCTTTTGTAAACAGAAATTAAAAACCTAAAACCTCCCATTTATTGCACTGGAGTCCATTGAAGAAGCTATACTGTGCTTAAACAAATTTATTAGAGCACCTGTCAGAAACACAAGCGAACGCAAATAAAACTGTCTGACACACGTGTTTAGAAACGCACATAAATTACAGTAATTTGGCAGACAATGCTGTGCTTGACTATTTTTTCTGCTTTTTTCTAAGACTGTACATGTGAAAATTCATAAATAACAGCAATAATTATCATTAGAGTTAAAAACATTATTTGAATTAAAGAGGTTGCACATGCTGGTGGATTAACCATTGCAGAAATACTGTTAATTTAAACATAAACCTTAGATCGGGTGGTGGTCTAATAAGTTTATTAAGCATTGTAGGTTTGGGGAATATGGCAAGGTTATGTTATCTCTTGAAATACTGCCTATATATGTGGAGCCACTTCTTTGTGCCTTTTAAAAAGGTCTCACACAAGCACTGTACTGTCACTGCACTGTAACCAACATGAGATGGAAACCCAGAGGGTCAGGTAACAGAGAGCAAAAAATGTCTGTAGGTGGTGGACATGGATTCCAGGTGCAAAGGTTACTGGAGGAGATTAACAGCAGTGCGTGACGCTCACACACTGGGCAGTACAGTGGCCCAACAGAGGATTTCAGCCACAGTGTTGCAGCGGGTTGGTGGAGTAAAAAGAAGCAGAGGAAGGAAAAGTGCAGTGATGTGCAAAATCCCGAGAAGAGAACAAGATCCTGAAAAGGAGCTCTAATTGGCCTAAGCATCCAGGTGGGCCACATGAAAGAGGGACAGTCACCGTGACAAAGCTTTAAGAGTTTTTTCCCATACAAAAGTGTGTCCAATACAAGGAGGGTTCGTGCACGTGAGTGGGGGTTTTTTGTGCAAATATAGCCACATACTAAAGTTTTTCCATCATTGAACCCTGCTGGTTAAATATCCAGGCATAGTATTTCCTGAGTGTTCTTGTTGGGGGTGGAGGGGTTGGATGCGGTGGTGGATAGAGGATGCCCAGTTGGCCGCTTATCTCTATCATGCAGACGCTTGGCCCACAGTCTTCCATCACTTCGCTTCCTTGTTAACAGGCTGCACGGTAATCGGAGAGCCATGTGACTCAACAGTAGCCCCTTCTCCCCTCGCCACCTGGAGGTTGGAGAAAAAGGCCACTTCGACTTGTTTGATGTTTTTGGAATAAGATGCATTTACCTCGGTGCAAGATGCTGAGACAAATGTTCTGCCATTAATCAGCAGGATGGAGAGGATTGATTTTAGGAGACACGCAGGTGAATCTCATTTCCTTCTTGGCTTAATCCAACATTTCAATTTACTCTCGCTTTCATCCACCAAGTCAAAAAGTAATAGATTTTTATGTAATAAATAATTCACATGACTGTGATTAAACCTCCAGCCATTCTGGTGCTTTTGAGACGAGGTGCTGGGCGCGGCGTGCTTTTTAATACTCTGATGGTGACAACGGGGCTCTGAGAGTTGACCGTCTCTGTTTCTGCCAGGACATTAATCACTGTCACACTCCTCTCTTTCTGCTTCAGTCTCAAGCAGACCCTCCTGCCCCCACCGAGAGCCACTTCTATCGCCATAGTAACCAAAGCTAACCCGACTCAGCAGTGCTGTAGAGGTAGTGTGGCACAAAAATGTCTTTATGATTGAACACTTAAAGCCAGGGAGGCAGAGCGTAGACGCGTCGTGCTTTCTGTTCCACTTTGTTGACTTGCCCGTCAGACTTGTCATTGGCCAAAGACAGCAACCTTTGTTCAATGTTCAGCTTCAAATAAGGATCGTGGTCACAATCTGAAGTGCCTGCACTCGCAGTACTTACTGTTTCGCTCATTTCAGGCCTGTGCTTGTATATGTTCTCAGTGTTCAGCACCTGTTAGCTAATGAGTCCTTAATTAAGGCTACAGTCTTGCAGCACTATTCCCCTGTCAGCCTCATATCCAGAATTGAGCGTATAGAATAGAATAGAATAGAATAGAATAGAATAGAATAGAATAGAATAGAATTCAACTTTATTGTCATTGCACATGCACAGGTACAGGGCAACGAAATGCAGTTTGCATCCATCCAGAAGTGCTTAGTGATATAGATATATTACAATATATATTAGCAATAATATAGAAATGGGTCTATTATGTTATAATGTACACGGTATGAAGTATGTTGTGAATATTCTATAACTATAAGTATGTACAGGCTGTAGTGAGTACAAGCTATGTACAGGATATGGACAGGATATAAATATGAAAAACTATACAGAATATGAAATAAATAACTTTACAGGAATCTGAGATATACAGCTATACAGAAATGGGAACTATGCAAGTTGTAAACAGTTGTAGGGTTAAAAATTATCGTATGTACAGAATGATTGTTTACACAGAGCTATACAGTAGTGCAGTTAAGGTAAGTGAGGGTGTGGATAATTTCTACAGAGGCTATATAAAGTGCTAGTGGTTGTGAGTGGTGGTTCACTCCATGTTATTATTGTGTGTTTGAGGGTACAGTTGTCCATTGTGGGTGTGTGTATGTTCAGTCCATGAGTTAACGTGGGTCAGATGTCAGGAGGCAGAGTTCAGGAGTCTGACAGCTGTGGGGAAGAAGCTGTTCCGGTACCTGGTGGTCTTAGTCCGGAGGCTCCTGTAGCGCCTCCCAGAGGGCAGGAGGGTGAAGAGTCCATGTGATGGGTGACTGGGGTCTCTGATGATTTTCCCAGCCCTTTTCAGACACCGCTTCCTGTAGATGTCTTTTATGGCAGGAAGTGGTGCTCCGGCGATGCGCTGGGCAGTTTTCACGACCCTCTGCAACGCCTTCCGGTCCGAGGCAGAGCAGTTCCCGTACCAGACTGTTATACAGTTGGTCAGGATGCTCTCGATGGTGCAGCGATAGAAGTTCACCAGGATGTCTGAGGACAGGTGGTTCTTCCTCAGAGTCCTCAAGAAGAAGAGGCGCTGGTGAGCCTTCTTGACCAGCTTGGAGCAGTTGGTCGTCCAGGTGAGATCCTCGGAGATGTGGACTCCCAGGAACTTGAAGCTGCTCACACGCTCCACAGCCGTCCCCTTAATGTGGATGGGTGGATGTGGGTCAGCATTCCTCCTGTAGTCCACGATGAGCTCCTTGGTCTTCTCGGTGTTAAGCAGCAGGTTGTTTGTGTCGCACCACTCAGCCAGACGATCCACCTCCTCCCTGTAGGCGGCCTCATCGTTGTCACTGATGAGGCCAATCACCGTGGTGTCATCTGCAAACTTAATGATGGTGTTGGAACCATCAGCAGGTCTGCAGTCGTGGGTGAAGAGGGAGTAGAGGAAAGGGCTCATCACACAGCCTTGTGGTACACCGGTGTTCATCGTGATTGTAGATGAGCAGTGGTTATCCAGCCGGACGTGTTGGGGGCGGTTGGTCAGGAAGTCCAGTAACCATTTGCAGATGAGGGAACTGATGCCCAGGTCTGTCAGTTTCCTGATGAGTTGTGAGGGGTGGATTGTATTGAATGCTGAACTGAAGTCTATAAACAGCATTCTGGCGTAGGTGTTGTTGTTGTCCAGGTGTGAGAGGACAGAGTGCAGTGCGATGGAGACTGCATCCTCTGTGCTCCTGTTCTGGCGGTATGCGAAGTGGTGGGGGTCCAGGGTGGGGGGGAGACAGGATTTGAAGTGTGCTAGGACCAGCTGCTCTAAGCACTTAGTGATGATGGGGGTGAGTGCTACTGGGCGGTAGTCATTGAGGCAAGATGGGTTGGAGTTTTTGGGTATCGGGACGATGGAGGTGGATTTGAAGCAGGCCGGTACCACAGCGTGGGCCAAGGACAGGTTGAATATGTCTGTCAGCACTCCTGCAAGCTCCTCAGAACACGCTCTGAGAACACGCCCGGGGATGCCATCGGGACCTGCAGCCTTGTGGACATTGATCCTGCTCAGCACCGCTCCTACATCGGTGGGGGAGAGAGTCAGAGGTTGGTGGTCTGGCGTCACGTCTGCTTTGGTTGTGGTTGTGGGGTTCCCTCGCTCAAAACGAGCATAAAAGTTGTTGAGCTCGTTGAGGAAGGAGACATCAGAGGATGCGGGGGAGGGTTTGGTGGTCCTGTAGTCTGTAATGGTCTGGAGTCCTTGCCACATGCGTCGGGGGTTGGAGTTGGAGAAGTGTTCTTCTACCTTCTTTTTGTAATGGTGTTTGGCTTTTTTGATGCCCTTCTTTAGATTAGCCCTGGCTGTACTGTAGGCGTGTGCATCTCCTGACCTAAAGGCGGTGTTGCGGGCCTTCAGGAGGAGACGAACATCCCGGTTCATCCAAGGCTTCTGGTTGGGGTACATGGTGATCCGTTTCTGGGTGGTGACACTGTCTGTGGTTTCGGAGATGTAATCCAGTACAGATGAGGCATACTGGTCCAGGTCTGTGTGGGTGAACATATTCCAGTCTGTGTTTTTAAATCTGTCCTGGAGCACTGCGTCTGTCCCCTCTGGCCACACTTTAATTGTCCTCACAGCAGGTTTCACACGTTGGATGAGTGGTGAATACCTAGGTGTAAGGAACAGGGAGAGATGGTCCGATTGTCCAATGTGGGGGAGGGGTGTGGCTTTGTAGGCTCCAGCCAGGTTGGAATACACATGGTCTAAAGTCTTGTCTCCTCTGGTGTGGCAGGAGACATGTTGGTGGAATCTGGGAAGGACTGTCTTTAAGTTGGTGTGGTTGAAGTCGCCAGCAACAATAAAAGCAGCCTCGGGGTGTTTATTCTGGTGTTTGTTAATGGCTGCAGAAAGTTCTTTCATGGCCAACCTAGCATTAGCGTCGGGGGGTATATACACGGCAGTGAGTATGATCGAAGTGAGTTCTCTGGGGAGATAATAAGGTCTGCATTTGACCATTAAAAACTCCGCAGCTCGCACGCAGCATGAATCACAAATCAGCCACTTTGGCGGAGAAAAAGAACAAATTCCGGTCTGCCTGTTGGCTTAAAACCAAGAGATTTCTGGCAAGAGCCACACAAAAAGGTCAAAAGACACGGCAGAATAATTTCTCCTGAAAGTCTGTCAGGTTAAGCTGGAGTATTGCTGAGTGCTCATTGCTACGCAGGTCAAATAGACAGGAAAAAAAAACAAAAGAAAACAGACGCAGACAATGAATAATAGCATGATCGGATTCTCCCTGAAAAAGCTGAAATGTTTTGACACCTCAGATGTGAAATAGGTCTATAGCTGCCACACAAAATAAGTGTATATGCTCTCTGTTGTTGCTTCCCTTTGTCAGAACCGTGCTGCGTCTTGCAAAAGTACACGTCTATATATGCTGATTTTCTGGAGAAGGCTGACAGCAGGCGTGGATTGTTTTGGATTGAGAAGAAGAATAACGCAGCTGTGAAGATTAGGTAACAAAAGGGTTTTTTTGGTGGATTTCACTGTGGTACCTGAGGAGATAAGTAATTATTCAACACGCATGCCTCTTGTAATCTGGTCAGGGCAGCGATAATACAAACTGCATAAAACATTTAGATGGGGAAATGTGAACTTGTCACACTAAAGGGAAATCAGAAAAAAACAAAGGGCGAACAGCGTGACAAAGTAGACATCAAAAAGCAACAAAAAACACCATGTGGGATCTCTGTGCCAGTGCACTTCAGCGCATTTGATCTTACTGGAGCTATACTTGGCTTTGGAGTTGTCGACGTGGCATTATCCACTAGTTCAAAGCAGCAAAGCAGAGCCCAGCTGATATAGGATTATTAAGACTGATACCGATATTTGGCAGTTTAAAAATCTGATATTCAAATATATTGGCTGATATGTTTTTTTCTTTTAGACACACAAGACATAAACTTTCACGTGTAGTTATTTATGTACCTGTTTGCGCTCTTCCTGGCTCGATCAGCTGGTTGTTGTGTTTGTTGGTTATTCATAATGTTCCCACCTTTCTGTAAAATGTTATTTCCTTTTATGAAAAGAAAAACACATTCAAAATTCCCAGGGAGGAGTTTCCTCTACGTCCTCTCTTTTGTCCTTCTAAAGCTGTTGCTACACGTGAAAAGTTGTGCTTTTGTTTCCACTGTCCTCTATTCTTTGTTCTGGAAATTATTTGAAATGTTTCAGGTATTTGTGGGAGGAAAGAGTGGGCGCTTACACGGCACGTAACATCATGGCAGCCTAATATTAACCATATTTTCACTGTTCCTGTACAATAATAAGGACTTTTTCAACCTTCATACATCATAGACTCATAAAAATGATGACAACTATCCCACGGCGCTCTCAGGATCCCAGGACAACTCTGTCATTCTCTACTCTCCACTTGCATTAGATTTCAAGCCATTATCTGGAAGAAGGACAACGCCACTGAATCGTATTTAGTGCTGCAAAATCATTAGGCTCATGCTGCACATCGCATCCTGACATGTGGTTGTCCAATTATACATGCTACGTGAATGTGGGGATGTGGGTAACAGTATAATCGGAGAGCAGCTGCCCGCTTTCACTAATTGCTGCTGATTTTCTAGCCATTACTGCAAATGTACACAACAGAAGCCGACACGCATATGTTCGGACACAAACACATGGATACTCAAACAAACAAACAGGCGCGCTCACAAACGCCAGATTGCTGACCGGCAGAGATGCATGTGCTGCGCTTTCTAATGAGCCAGTTCTACAACCTATCAGAGGCTGCTGATAAAAATCTAAAATACTGCAAACGAATGTCAAGTAAACACATCAGGAATTCTCAGCAGCTTTATACTGAATAATGGCAGCTTCTTAGCATGCCAAATAGTCTCTAACAAAAACAAATAATGTATATCGTCATTCCATTTCCTGTCAGCGTGTAAATAAAAAGCTAGATGAGTAGTGCATGAGTTGCCTCTGCATATCAGTTTAAGCCTTGTTTGCACTGCCTTCTTCAAACCTATTATTTCACAGAGCACAAACTGAAGAAAGGAGTTTAGATCTCACCATATGACTCCATTTGGAGAGATATAATCATTTTACAGGGTAAAAATGAGCCTTAGTCTATTAGGAGAGGTTTCTAAAAGCTGCACACAATGGGTCTTTTTGAAGCAAAATACCTGAAGCCCTGAGATCCCTGAGAGGAATGTTGATGACTCGAAAGCAAAAGTATGAGTTTGATGAAGCCACTTAACAATATTTGAACACTTTATACAGCCAAGTGTAGTTTTTATAGACTCCTAGTCGTATAATCTAATGTTTAAAGTGTATGAATGAAAAATACCAGCACTTCTGTCGACCTCAACGTGATTTATTTATGCTTTGTGCATTCAGGCTTAGGTCAGGTTACAGAGAACCAATTTCCATTGTATTTATATTTTGCTCCACATACCTGAATTTCTATACGGCAAAACGTAGCAATCCAGATGCTTCCATAGAGGAATGAAAATACATATTATCATGCTCAGGCTTTGCTTTTTTACCAGATCTCGGTTCAAAGAAACACCTACAGGAAAGCGCGCAGCAACTTTTCAGACAGTGCTCTTCAACGCCTACATGGAAACAAACAAGTGAAGGGGCTGTTGAGAAAGAATGGCGTTCATTCACTGCAGTAAAGTCACCTTGTAAGGCAGCTGAATTCTCGCACGATTCGATAGATCACGATCATGAGAGCTGCGGTTCAATCAACAACATAAAGGGAAGTGCTCGCCTTCTTCTCCTGGGTGTTTAAATAGATAGATGGTTCATCCAGTCACTTGACAAATGTCTTTTGGAAATGAAGATGATGTCAGTTATACACAGTTTTGTTTTTGTTGCATAGACCTGGAATCACAAACGTCTTTCTGAAGCCCCTCAGACTGCGACAGGTTTTACTTCTTTACACCTTTTGTGTAATTCGCCGATCTTATTTGATGACGTTTTGGTATGTGGTGTTAATCAAATGTCTCGTGCAATAATGTGCTAATTATTTAATGAAAAATGCTGCTCGTTTTCCAAACAGCTTACATGTTACCTATTTGGAAAACTGGTAACAACTTCCTAGCTGGTTCAGTGGCACGTCAGGTTACCAGTGAAGTAGAGACCTGCCATCTGTTGATTTAACAATATGCTTTCTGCATTGTATTAAAAAAGTCCAAATCCACTCTGAGTAATGCCAGATAAACTCAGACATTCAAAACAAGTGCTCTTACATACTCAATACCATCCGGAAGGTTTAAGCAATGGTAAATGTTAAATGTTCTTATTTAGCTTTTTTTTTACGATGAGCACTCAAAGTGTTTTATACAACTTGTTCATTCACCCAATCACACCCGTTCTCACAAGCACTTTTCTAGGTTTTCAGTGCTACCGAACTAACATTCACACTCCGATGAATGCACTGGAAAGCAACCTGGGGTTAGTATCTTGCCCAAGGATTTTTGCCATGCAGACTGGTGCAGACTTCCAGTTAGCAGGTGACCTGCTCTACTACCTGAGCTACAGCCACCCCATCAAATCAAACTACTTGCTTCAGCCAAAGGAATTCAGAAAGGAAATCATTGCCGTCTCATGCCCTGTTCTAAGTTTGTTTGTTTGTTTCAGTTTTTGAAGGTCAGCTTTTGTCCTTAAATCAAAGGTTATAACAGAGGCGGAAGTGTGTACAGGTTTCAAAGCAAAAGCAAAATTGTGATTTATGATTTCTTGACCTATTTCATGCGGACTGACTTGACTTGAAGGAGGAGGCTTGGGGCTTGGGGTTTTTGCAGAGGTACAGCATCCTGTTCTTTCTTCTTTGCAGCTATGACAAAATCAAAGGTAAATATATGTGATTTTACCTTTGAACAATGGCCAGATGTGTTAATGATTTGTCGCTCAACTATGATTTCTCTGAGAGCAAAGAGAGGAGATCCTTAAATTACTTTTCCAAATTACAACATTTTCTTTTTTTTTTTACATAAAAAACCCCCAAAACAAACACAAAAATCTAATATATTCTATCTAGAAACTGCAGAAACAATCTCTTTGACTTGGAAGATTCAAGAAACTTCCACTATAAAAGACCTCTCCAGTGTCTTTAGAGTGAAAACAGACAACCTGAGAGCCCATCCATCTCACAGAGCCAGTGGTTCACAGTAGTATTAAAGCGGTGGAATGGGAACAATGTTCCCACCGTCCCCACAAAGGGCTCAACACCCATCTTCCAAATCAGTCCTCTGGGTCACACCAAGCCTTGAATGAGCTCCCTTCCTAAAGCTTCTGGGGGTTTGAGCCGTGCATCCAGAGCATCAATGGAAATAGTGTTCCTCCCCCTCACAATAGTCAAATCAACTGTGGGAGTACTTTCTCCTCCTCTCGCTCCCCTTTTATTCCGGCTTTGCTCAGACCTTGCCGAGGCTGAACGGAGGAGGGATGGGAGAGAAAAGGCACATGCCTTCACGTCCGCTTCGCATGCACACAAAGAGAAAAATCAAATTGCTCAGACATGCACACATGCGCGTATGAGCGCACGCTCGCTCACGACGCGCGTTCTCGCACACCTCGTCTAATGGCCAAGAGGGGTAACAATGAGAACGTGTGGAAAAAGACAGAAATCCCAGAATATTCTCATGTTGGGAAGAATGCACATCCAGTTTAAAAGCTGCCCTCCAAATGAGGAACAGAGTCGCCTTTATTCAAACCACACCTGTTATTAATTGTTTTTTATTATTAATTAATTATTAATTTTATTAACCAATTAATCCTTTTCATCTGGAAATTCTTAGAAAATGTGGAGGCTGTTCATCACTAGCTCCCCAAGACCAAAGTTTAAATGTTTCAGCCAACAAGCTAAGCAGCAAATTCTCACATATGGAAAATAAGAAAAGAATAATCTGTTGCATGCTAATTTTAAACTCCAATAATCATTTAAAGCTTCAAAAAAATCAAGTTTCCCCTCCTGCTTGACAGGCTTTCCATTTTTATCTCTATTCTCCTTGTTTGTAAATAGCAGAGGAGGAAACAATGATGATAACGTTCCGCAGACAAATTGAGACTGTTGGGTCGCATCAAGCTTTAATTAGCAGGGTTGCAGACAGGGGGCAGAGACGTTGCTGCCGTACTGGATTTCACAGACAACGAGGTTGTCTGTCAATGCAGAGAAAGGCCAGGTTACAAACAGCCAGACAGCGTGAGTGAAGGCCACGCCAAGTACACTCTGCATTCAGAAACAATGAGATCTGGGGAGGCTGAGGGGACCCAGACAGACACTGTGGAATTATTCATTTCCACCCACCAGCTCAGACCGCTCGGCCTCCCTCTGCTGACGGCTCAAACTGTCTGCTTATTGCAAGTACACGTTCCTCCTCAAACCGAGTCTGTCATTAACAAAAGACTGAGCTAAAAAAAATCTGATGCAGATTCTCATCAGGGTGCTGCTGCGGCGGTGAGGCAAAGTGCATCTGTCAAGCTGCAGTTTGTTTCTGACAGTAAAATTGGCCACAAAACACTCACATCAACCTCAAAAAAAGGACAAAAAAAGCAAGAAACAAGCCTGAGCCAAAATTTGAATGTTTCTCTAAGTTGTCACATAGCTGAGGAATGATTTCATTTTGAATAAAATGAGGCTCGGGACCTCAATCGAGCCTCGGTGTGTGTCTGTGTGTGTGTGAATGGAAAATGGCAACATTTATGTCAGTACTGTGGGACAACATAATCACATTCAGGTGACTAGGCAGCAGAGCTCTGTATTCTCAGTATAAAGACCACGGCGAGTATTGAGGCGAGGGCTGCCACCTCAAATCATAGTGTCTGACGCTGTTATTTCAAATCTGGCGTTATATTAACATAACAGAGAGCAACAGACACTCCAATGTGGCTGCAGTGTTCTGAATATACAGAGCCACTTTAAGGCAGCATCTCTCCATGTGTCTCTTCACACTCCTTGAAATATCTTAACAAAAAAATGAAGAAAGAAAGAAAGAAAGAAAACAGCACGTCTTTTGGACCCTCTCTCTGCTTTTGGACAGCTTTGTTTTTCCTCAGTGCACCCTGACCTGATTACCATGGGAATCCTGCTCCAGAAGGCCACTTTAAAACTGTAAAAAATCTCTTTTCTTTACTTCCACATAGCAAGGATACGCACATACACACACAAAGGGGTGCAAAATAAGGACCAACAGGCAGAATTGTGCACCCCTGCAAACCACTCATTACTTTGTAACCATAAAGGCATCCTTCCTGAAAGTGCAGAGATAGGTTTTTGGTTTTGGGGGTGTTTTTATTTTTGTTGGAACTCTCAAGTCAGGGTTCAAAAAAGACATAAGATGATAGAGTGCATAAATGAAGTGAGGTGTGGTTCACACGGGTGGCAACAGATGTCCTGGACAGCTTGTTTGGCGTGCATGAAAAGTCAAACAGCTGAATGACAGACTAACAGCAGAGATATCGCTCTGTGAAAGCTGTCAGTTTCCACTCTCTACCTTGGTTTCTTGGATGGTGAAAACCTACACCTTGAAATGACAAAACAGTCTGTCAACAGCAAGAGTTATTGTTATTTTTATCCCTCAAGCTCCTTTTCCATCTTTATACAACTGGAGCTATATGAAGGGTAACTGCGCGAGAAAAGTGGCATCAAACCTGACACAATCACACTTCTTATCTGTATCCGTCTGTTATCGCTTTAGACGAGACGTGCTCACGGCAACACTCGCGCACCTGCGATGGTCAGACCATATTGAGCGTTTCATCCTCGTCAGGCGGAGGAGAGGAGAGATCAAGTTCTCCGGACATTAAACTTTCATATCTGTTCACCGCATCTCAAATGATGCCCGACAACAGAAATATCACACTTAAATATGCATCATTAAAAATCTGATGAAAAGGCCGCCAGCTCGTCTATTCCACACCTATCATATTTGGTAATGGAAATGAATTATTTATGTCGCCATTAGATGCCATGGAGATACATGACCCCTGGATAACATTGGGAAAACAAAACACTTCCACACGCTGTAGTTACATGGAAAATGAGAAAGAAGGGGAAAGTGAACGTAGAGTAGTTCTAAGAGGATAGCTGGAGGGGGATAGGTTGCAGGGAGGTTATCCAGTTTGGGATTGTTTTTTTTGGATCTCTTTCTGCTTGGCAGGTCTGATTCTGCCCCACCAGGACCTGTCAAGAGCCCTCATAAATTCATCAAAGATGAACCTACTTTCCATTTGAATGGAGTGACCCAGGATACTAAAAACAGCTCTCCAAATAACAAAAGCGTTAATGATCCATATGACAAGCATCTGGGCCTAACAAAACCTGTCAAATGGATGAATATCAATCAAAAGATGAGGGAGATATGGTAGTTTCACACATATTGATGAATGAACAAAATAAAAGCAATAGTTATGCCAATGTAGGGTACGGGGGGTTGGTGATCAGATGAGATGAAATAAGATGATGTGGCAAATTTATTCATCCCATATTTGGGAAATTCTTTTGTTACGGCAGTTTAAGTGATCAATTATAACTGGATTGTGATGGGGTTGCTCCTTGTTATTCCACAGAAAGGGAAGTGGGAAATTACCACTATGAAGCTGTCTTTAGTGGATTACTAATTGTAGCTAATTGAGGATATTAAATATGTTTTTTTCTTGTCTGTTGTATGGAAAAAAAACAAGCTGCATTAAAAAAGGATTATATCATCACCTTTGCCAAAACTCACACCAGCCATGGTGCATATTTGAGTGTTAATGAATAATACATTAATTTACAATACTGAAGAAACTGAACAACTGGGGCTCAATAAAAACATTTTTAAAAAAAGCTACAGATGAATAGAGTGCAGCACCACAAAAACTACCAAGAGCCCAGTGATGATAGTCGCTGTTGCAGGAAAATAGCTTTCAGCTGAATAAGCTGTTTGATTAATTTGGTCGGGGGGGGGGTAATAAGATTTAATATTTTAAGCCTTAAAAATTCCAGCCACAAAATTTCTCTGAAAACTGTTCTCAGTGAACTGTCTCCAGATAAAAGTTTGTGCGTAAGCTTTTGGCATTTGATCGACTGATTAAAACAAAAAGAAAAAACAATCAAGCAATACTTCATGAAAGTCTCTTTGCGTGCTCATTTGACCAAACTTGTGTGCGTGCAGA
This sequence comes from Copadichromis virginalis, assembly GCF_057382275.1. Lineage (NCBI taxonomy): Eukaryota > Metazoa > Chordata > Actinopteri > Cichliformes > Cichlidae > Copadichromis > Copadichromis virginalis. The sequence continues at coordinate 9,421,536 of NC_140633.1, forward strand.
TTGTCTGTAACTCTACAGCAGACGTTACCTGGCAAGGTGTCGCCACAGCTGTACAGTGCCGCTCAACACTGCCCTCTGTTGCTCTGCTACAACACGGTCCGCTTTGGAGCTCTTGACAAATCATTTCAGGATAATCAACTCAAATTTACGCAAAATGAAATCGACCTATTTCTTTTATAATAGGGTATCTCTTTGTTCGAAATCCACAGCCTCAGGCGCTTTTACCTGGACAGCTTTACAATTTAAACTATTACAAATCTGAAGTGTCTTTATCGGGGAGAAATGGAGAAGCTATTCATCCAAGTGACAAGCTCATGAATATTTTCTGAGTGTTCTCGTGCAGAATTAGCCTCACTAACGTTTCCTGGGATTGGGAAAGAACAAAACACCCGAAACGTTGTGCGCAAGGCTGCTCAACCCGTGCGTAAAAGCTGTTAATCTGTTATCGGAAGTGATGAGCAATGAGGTCATTATTGGCCGTCTTTAAGTCAGACAATAAAATTCACTTTCACAGTCGGGAAGAAAAGACAGGGTGGTCGATTTTACACCAAACTTCTGAACCGCCAAATTGGGTTACCGCGCACACAAATATTTAAAAAGAGAAATGCCGACCAGGCGCACAATCTCCCAAAAAATGCACTTTCCTTCCCAAGCATATCTCCTAACAACGGGAACAAGTTTCCCAACAAGGTTGCTTTTTAAGTCCACGTCTTGCCTCTTACCGGGACTACAGGACAGCGTGCAGCACAAAGTAAGTTTGAGGCAGTGCTAATGTGGCAGGCACAGCCAGCTCCTGCAGCCCACAAATGCGCCTCTGATCCTGGGATGAAACGTGAGTGGAAAGTAAAACTGGCGAGACATAAAGGAGCAGCTCTGAATAACACGCTATATCAACGGACAAATCACTTTGCCTCAAGCAGTTAAAGTGGGAAAAAGAGGATATCCGCAAAGTGTCTGACATTTAGGATAAAAACACAGCCCCACCGCTCAAACCCCGCTCTGATAGAAAAATGGTCCAGAGAGAAACGGACCCCACAGCATGGCTGAATAAAGCTTTCGAGTAGCCAATCCATTAGTGATGGAGGGTCCCTTATTTATTTTATCTGTGCAGGTCAGCTAAGCTGCAGCAGGCTATTGTGCTGATTTGCCTTTAATATGAAAAAAAAAATCAAACACCTCAGTCAAAGTCGAACTGCAATCCATTTCGTAAATCTGAAGCGGGATACAAGCTGGAAACTGGTGCACAACACACCCAAAAAGTGCTTTGTATTAGTCCTCCCAGGTATTTTGCAGTGGAAAAGAAGGGAAAAGTGATTTTTCTTTTACCTTGCAAGATGTTTGTATTCCCTAAGTTGATGAGAATGCCAGGTAGAGATAAGGAGAGAATCACAGTCGCAGTTTTTAAGCTGTGGAGCCAGAATAGAGATGGGTTCTAGTCTTGTTTCCTCAGCCGCTGCGCGTTCCTCTCCGAGAGACCTGCAGCCGACAACTGCGCTCTCTCTTCTTTACCGTCGGACGATACCACCGGGTTGGGGGAGAGCGGGGAGGAGTGGAGGATTGGGGGTGGTGAGGAGGGTGGGGGGGGGGGAGTAAGAGGCCGATTTGCAAGCGCAATCGGGAGGAACATACGCACGGACACCCCGGAGAGCAAGAAGAGTGTCACAACACTGCCTATGTCCAGTGCAGAAACAGCCGCACCGAGTTAAGAAAAGACCAAAGGGATTTTCTGGGAAAGGTTTGCCCTGCGTGCTGTTGTCTGGGATGCAACAGCAGCCTACCTGCCGTCGGGGTAACCGGGCAATAAAGGTCCACTGGGAATGTGAGTGTTCCCCTGCTTTGCAAGTAAACAGCAAAGCTTAAACAGGGAACACAAGTTATGGTTATACACTTTTCTGTTTTGTTACTACTCTAGTCTATTTACATTCCACAAGCCTAAAATTTACAGGAAATTCTTAACTATGTCTTAGGCCAATTACAATGGCAACAACCAATACATGCAAGTAAAACCAAACAAACAAAACTTTTCAATTTGTTTACTACTGAATTTCAAGATGGCAATAAGGTTAACATCAGAGCAAGTCAAAGTCCATTCTGAAAACACTGTCATTCTATGCTGTAGATGTGTTTTCTTTAGTGTCAAAAAAGACTTGATGGGCACATCCGAAAGAAACATTTGTTTATAGAGCATCACTGCTCTATTCTATTCTATTCTATTCTATTCTATTCTATTCTGTTCTTCACTGACGTATATGGATTAAACTGGGTGTTTGATTGGCCCCTTTTTTTTTATCGTTATACAGTGTTATCACTGTACGCAATTTTCTACAATTCTCCACATCTATTCTGTTCTATTATATTTTATTCTATTCACCTTGCGCCAAACGTTGCTTAAATCAGATGTTGTTGAGCACATTTCATCAAGCCAATTTTTCTTCAGGAGTGGAAGTCCAATTGATAAAGAGCTAATTAAGATCCTTTCAATCACAAGCCAATTTACTAATTAGCCCCTCGTGTAATTAATTGTCCTTCAGTATGTATGCATTAGTCCGATAAAAACAAAACCACGTAGACTACAGTTCTTACACTCGGTGCTAACCTGTGTGTGTGTGTGTGTGTGTGCGTGTGTGTGTGTGTGTGTGTGTGTGTGTGTGTGTGTGTGTTGGGGTAGCAGCTGCAATAGCTCCCCCGTGACTTTTGCTGCCTCCCCCGCTCAGGACTACATTTCCCAATAACCCTTGCGCCATGCTCAAGAATCCGTGGAAAAGCGAATGCGCCTGCGTATCCAGACGTGGCAACGGCATCATGGCCTCTTGGAATCGCTACGGGAGTCGGATGAGAGAGGCGAAAATGTTAACGTTGGTGTTGCTGGTGAGTCACACGAACCTCTTGTGTGTTTCATTTAAAGTGCGTCGCTGTGCCATCCCTCAATACAGAAGAGAAATTATTTTTAAAAAATAAATCTAAATCGCTCCTCCTCTCCGCGTCTTCTAGCCTGTCCGTGCAGGAGGTGCAGGAGGGAAGTTGACAGCCCTTGACTGAACTTGGTGCCCAGATTTAAGCAGCTAGTAATAATAATAAGGGGGCACTGCGGTGTGTGTGGCGCAGGTATTATCACTGGATTTATTTATGTAGCTGCCCGCACTCAGCGGCGTCTGGCCGGCGGTCGCATGTGCACACACGGGGTCCCTCCCATGTTTCTAAACCGTAAACCGTCCGGTAAAGTCCGGACAACCGGGGCTCCTCAGAGAGCTTACCTTTCTGTCACAGCTTATGCTGCACATGCCGCTTTTGTTGCATTCACCGGGCGTGTTAGACTTACACTCCACGGTCGCAGCTCAGCAGCCCATTCATTTTCACTCTTAAGTGGAACTGAAAGTTGCAAACTGAAGTGACTTGCACAGTGCGGGTCTGGCTGTTGACCACTGACTGGCAGTTGGGGAGCATGCAGCTCAAGTGCGCTTTGGAAGCAGGACAGTAGGCTGTGCAGTCTCCCTCCGTGTGGCGTGACGTGTCACAACTTGTTCACGTGCCCTAATTTAATTGTATCAAACAGCAAATATGTTGACTCTTGTGCACTATAATTTAGGATAAGAAAACCCGTGATTCTAACTTGGTCCTGCTCGGTAAAATGAGATAGGGGCGATCGTGGCTCAAGAGTTGGGAGTTCGCCTTGTAATCGCAAGGTTGCCGGTTCGAGCCCCAGCTTGGACAGTCTCGGTCGTTGTGTCCTTGGGCAAGACACTTCACCCGTTGCCTACTGGTGGTGGTCAGAGGGCCTGGTGGCGCCAGTGTCCGGCAGCCTCGCCTCTGTCAGTGCGCCCCAGGGTGGCTGTGGCTACAATGTAGCTGCCATCACCTGTGTGTGAATGTGTGCGTGAATGGGTGGATGACTGGATATGTAAAGCGCTTTGGGGTCCTTAGGGACTAGAAAAGCGCTATATAAATACAGGCCAATGAGAGATCATGGGGAAAATCGCCTGTGAATTTGTCACAGAACTCAATACCTTCACAGAGCAGAGATGCCAAACTCATTTTACATTTTGGGCCACGTACAGCCCACTTTGATCTTAAGTGGGCCAGACCTGTGAAACTCCTCTGTCTGTCAGTGTGAAGAAGTTTAGCTACACATTTAATCCCCGAGATATTTTAACATAAGGAAAGGAAGAACTTTCAGCAGTATATCTCAGTTTTTCCTACATGATTAAAAAAAAATGCTGTAGTAAGAACTAAGTCTGTAAAATTACAGAATAAGTGATCTTAGCTTAATGTGCAGACTGTCCTTCTATTATAAAACAGAGAATTTGTGTTGTGTTCATTGACAGATTGTCCTCTTCCTCCCACTGTCAGCCCATTGTAAAAGTCATAGGTTTCTATTGTTGACAGTGGAAGAACAGGACATTGCTGTCATTTAATTGTTTGTCTATTAATTATTCACTTTGGTGTAGCATGAATGGAGGAGCTCAGTAGAAAAAGCTGTAAAACATAGGAAGCTACAGTTAAAAGTCTAAAAATGTACCCCCTCCTTCACATTTTCCAAAGCTGTCCAGTGGGCCAGATTGGAATCTTTAGCGGACTGATTCTGGCCCCAGGACTTTATGTTTGACACCCCTAGCATAGCGTAAGTGAATCTTTGGTGTTTCCATGCGATTAATGATCTTAAATAAGCATTAACAGTAAGGACAGCCCTCCTATGTAGGTGTTCCTGGAGTCACACAGAGCTTTATGTCCGTGAAGTTTGCTGGGACACTCACGTGTGGAGCCCAAGGACTAATGAAGATTCTTCGCTCTGTAGACATAATTACATCCAAAACACACAACAGGGACACAGCTTCTAAAGTGTTAGACTAAACAAAAGTGTGTTAAGATGTCAGATGTGCTGCTGTAACTGCTTAAACATTTATAACTTCAGGAAAAATCTACACTGATCTGCTCCAGTTGATTTTCATCTTGCAGAGCGATGATAAATGGAGGACAATAGCTCCCCGGAACTCTGGGAAGATATCTTAAATTAAATATAAGCCTGCAAAGTGTACCATAATAAAGAAGGTAAGGTGTGCGAGCACCCTTTAAACAGGTAATCAGTTCATTGTCTCAGCTCTAAAAAGCGAGCTAGCTCTGTAATGTAGAGCGACATTCGTGCCACTTTAGACCACGGTTACTGATGCAGACCTTTTCCTGCTCTGCTTCCTGTTGTGAAGCAGCCTTTCGCACACAAGGGTGGTGATTGGGTGTGTGTGTGTGCGTGCGTGCAGTACGCTCTGTATATATGCATTTGACAGTGATACTTTGTGACACGTTGGCACCGTGCCACAGCTCTTGGGAGTAAATAGTGACTGTGCTGTTCAAGCGCTTACTCTCGGCTGTAATTTTACAGCATTTACATCCACAGCAGTCAATTTATTCAGCTGGTGTTAATTATTAAAACAGGACAAAAATCAAATTTCTTCAATTTCGACCTCTTCCAGCCCAATTTAAACTCCTTGAGTCTACTGGACCTCATCAGAACCGGCAGATTTCAGTATATTGGGCCTGATAAGTGCTTTATGACGGCAGGTGAATCCAGCAGCAGCTTTGAAGGCTCCATCATCTGCCAGTAGAAGCAGACCAAGCTAGATGCCGGGCATCAAAACTGATATGTGATATCATGAAAGGAAATGTGCAATTTATTGCTCAGGATGTTGGAGTTATTCCACAGTAGTTCCTGTGCTATGAGCCACTGGGATTTTCTCTTGGCTCTTGATAAAGCCTCTTTGGGTGTTAGGTAGCACTGTCGGGTGTTTGTAGGTGATTCTGTATGGGAGGTGATAAACCACTGCAGCAGTTAGAGGCCAGCTGTCTGGGTGGTAAAGGCCTGCCTGTCAAAACAATTTAATCCAAACACCCTTCTCTCTCACACACACACTCAGACACACACACCCCACCCACACCCACCCCATATACACAATTAACTATCTGGATTGCTTGCCCATGGCTGGTAACTTTAAAATTATGTCTCCTTGTCAATGACACACTACTTTTTTTCAGGCCAGAAAAATCAATGTGTGGCCCTACCTTCTTTCACTGACATTTCGTTTACACATTTACAGAAATAGCAGCGTTAGCAGTAGCCATGGGGATGGAGGGGACTTTATTGATGTGTTCCCCGAAACATATCTTTGTGGTATTTGCAGTGTTGAACATGTATTTTAGACATTAATTATATCCACACACTGTCATAACCACACTCTGCCATTAGCGATTGCTTGGTAAATTAATATATGTCGTAATACTTTACATGTTATTTCTGATTGCTGTTTATCTGAAGGAGATGGCCTCCTGGCAGTTTTTACTTGCAATAAAAAAATGTGTACTCTTAAACTTAATAAAACACTAAAAATTGTGTCTTTCGTGTGTTTTGAGCATGATAAATAATCGCTTGGTCCTGGGTGGAAAAAAGAAAAGACTAAATCTATCATGTGTAGAATCTTTAAGACATTTCTCATAGGTCCTAAAAAGAGTTGGACAATGATGAAGAGGAGTTTGGGAAGCTCCTTCCAGCTATAGCCTTTTTAGGTCGTCAGTATTTGTGGGAGGTTTTAATTGAACAGCCTTCCTGAGGACATGACGCAATATCTGGGTTAGTTTGAAGTCAGCACTGTGGATTGACCATTTGAAAACCTTTTATTTTTTTCCCACCATTCTGTTGTTGATTGGATTTGGTTCATTCTCTTGTTGCGTCACCAAACCTCTCCTAAGCTTCAGGGCATGGAAAGGGGCTCTGACATACTTCTGTAACTTTATTGAAACGGTTAAGCTTACATTGTTCTCTAAATAACTGCATCTCACCCTCAGGTAGAAAAGCCTAATGCCTTCCTAATATGAGGATTATGCATTTTGCTGTAGGTTCAACATTTGCGTCATTGTCCCAGAAGTGTTGTAGAGCGTCCACTTGGCCTTTGCTACACTTGTGACATGGCATGTGTTTCTTATGTTTGGAAGTTGTCGACGTATCTGTTGGTGTTTTGCTGTTAGTCTGGTTCTTTTTTAACCTCTTTCTGTATTTCATGGTGTCCTCTTGGTGTGATCTTTGCTGGTGCCCCCTCAGAAAGAGACGGAGAGTAGCAAGAAATCTGGTTTCCCCTATTTGCTGTCAGTTTGTGTTAATGTGTAAATTGTTTCTTATTTCTTTGGTAAAATGTGTTTGCCTATAATTTTAAATCACATGAAGATTGGCTTAAATTTTAGGAGTAATCAGTATAGAAATCCTGGTCATTCTAAAGGTTCACATCTACATGACTGCATTTAGTCATCAGTTATTATTAATATCTATGTGTCCTCCACTTCTCACCTTCAGCTTGTTCTAGCAGATGGCTGCCCTCCTGAGCCTGGTTCTGCCGGAGGTTTCTTCCTGTTAAAAGGGAGTTTTTTCTTTCCACTGTCACCCAGTACCTGCTCACAGGAGGTCATCTGATTGTTGGCGTTCTCTATGCATTATCGTGGGGGCTTTACCTTACAATATAAGACAGCTGTTGTTGTGATTTGATGCTATACAAAATAAAATGAATTCATATTTGACTCTTTGTAAAAGATTTCTGCTAAAATGTTTGGTTAGTACCAGAAAAGCATCCATGCTTTATTTCACAGCACTGGCTCAGCAGTGTGTTAGTAGGCCAAACTTCTCTCGTGACGTCTGTCAGTGATAGCTGAAATGTGATAGTTGCAAAAGCAGTTAATTGATTGCTCCTCTGCTCATTTGAAAGCTAAGAGGCCTCTAAATCAGCACTCTGTGTGTGTGTGTATGTGTGTTATCAGATGCTAAATAGCTTCCTTTACAATCAGCCAGTCCGCACACACCAACTACACCTGAATGGCTCATTAGTCATAGGAAACTCAAGGCAAGTGCTTGACAAACACTGGTGTGATTTGTGCTGATTCAGTAATGCCCCTAGAACTGGATGCCATTTATTAAGCAGATTTGTCAGAGCAGATGGAGGGTGTGGGCTCGCAGGCAGGGGCTAGGGCTCCTGCTGCTTGGTGTGCACCACATTTTTCTGCGGTGACGTGATGGGATATACCTTTTATGGCAGAGGAGGAAGGTAGTTGTATAACCTACTAATGGATTTCCTCTGCCTTCTGAGGCATATTCAGGGTTGTAATTAGTGATGATGAACGCATTTCAGGTAGATTACCTTCATGAGAATGAATGTTTCACATTTGTACGTGTTTAAGTGATTGCGCCCTTTTTGGTTTTGAGCTTGGATTTGATATGTTTTTTCTTTTTGTTTCACTTTTCTTCAGCTTGTCTTTTTTTGCTACAGTCCCAGCAGGAGAAACGCAGGTTGGAGATCATAGCACATTATTGCAACGGTTACTTTAAAGATGGGAAGCAGGTCTGCGATAACTGACAAATCTGTTGCCATGTAAATGCACAGAATTCCTGTTAACTACTTGCATCCAGAGTCCTCGTTTATTTGAAACGGGAATTAAAATAGTGACATAGTTGCAGCAGGAATGTGACTTAACTGCAAAATGACAATGGCGCTGGCCAGTCCCCTATTGAAAAGACTTTGTCATCAATATGAGTCAGTGTGCAATGTATTGTCTGTGTTGATAAATTAGTTGGCAATTGGGTGCAAACCATTGCCAATTAGGGCTGTGCGATATGACCAAAATCTTATATCGGGATATAAGAATTCTATCGTCCCGATAACGATATAAATCACAAAAATGTAACATTTTCTGTAAATTCTGTGAATCTCGGGCAGCTCGACTTGCGTGAAGTGTTTCCAGCTGCGCATCATGTAGCTGGAGTCGAGTGTTTTAACCGATGCATGAAACGATACATTTTTAGACATAAGTTGTAACGGCCGCCGTTTTCTTTGTGAGTATTTATCACACGGCGTGCTGCGGGGAAAAGCCTGTTCTAACGTTTGAGTCTAAGGTCTATTTTTTAGCACCTGGCGGCTTTTTTACTTCTCATCCGTAAATAATCTGCTCTTTCACGTGATTCAGTTTATTTTGAAAAGTCTCAACAGGATCTTTAGCTTTATTATGAAAGGTTTATGTGGAACATAAACAAGCGGACACGCGATGGTGTTACCGTTGTTGTTGCTAACGACAACGCATAAAAACAGGCGCTTGTCCGTCCGTAGTGTGGTTATATTAAATATAAGAGAAAGAGAGAACTTTAAGAAATGAATATAGCCACTACAGTGACCATCAGAACCATGAAAAAATATTGCCGTAAACAGTTTATTTTGCGACACCACGAAACAAACGATAGCGTAAAATGAAACGATCGACATTTTTATATCGTCATCCAATATATATCGTTATATCGAACAGCCCTATTGCCAGTCTTTCTGAGATTGCAGTCAGTCTGAGTTGGACTGTGATTAGAGATTTAGAGACCAATTTCCTCCCGCCAGGTGACCTGTGAAGTCACCTTGCAACTTGGTCACTGCAACAACTTTCAAGTGTATCAATGCAATCGCTGAGCAACTGTCAGATTTTCATAGGACAGCAACTGCCTTGTAGCTATTTAAACTCAAGTGCAACTGAGCCACTAGTGTTATAAGTCTGACGAAATTGTTGGCGGGTTGTTATCAGCTTCCAAAAGGTTGATTCTGTTCATCTTGACGCGGCGTTTTCAATGTGAGAAACGTTTTGTCACTAATCCAAGTGACTTCTTTAGTCTCAGCTCACTGCAGGTTTCCCCAACCGTATAAACAGTACATTTGCACAGTAAACTGAAACCAGCCCATTGAATAAACAATGGGCTGTCAGGTCAGTTCCTTGATCATTAATATGCAAATTGTCAAACGTTTCTCCCATTGAAAACGCTGCGTCCAGATGCATGATTGAACAAGCATCAAGACGTTATTATTAGGTGATATCAGCTTATCCCAAACATATTATTTTAGGTTCTGTGCACGTTCCGTATCAGATAAACAAAACGAAAACAGTTTGGCAGTAAATCCTTTGTGATATTTAGAGAGTTGTTTTTTAAAAGCTGCGGCTTTTAGTGCTGTCAGATTATATTGTGTCTCCAGATTGTGTTTGCCAAAATCTAATTGATAATAAAGGTAATTATTTCTCTTGAGTTGACTCACCAAGTGGAATTGGGGGCAATTTACCTCTGTAGAGTACAGAGGTAAAACAAAAGAAGCTTGTTTTTCTTTTCCTGCTCTGTGTTCCTCGTTCTCATTTAGCATTCCCAGTGGAGTCTGATACCTGTGAAAAATGAGTGCTGCTCCCCTTGTATCTAATCTCTATTCATCTGCTTTGTACCAATGAGGTTGTCCACCTGTAGAGGGTGGCGATAATGGGGAAATGCAATGTTGGGAAGGTGCGAACACAACACAATTATAATGGCTCTCACAGCGATGGTAGGTGAGCAGAGCTTTCGGAGCTGTTGTTGTGGTACACAGCTTGGTGGTTGCTAGCCACTAGTGGGATTTCTGTTTATTGGTTATACTGCTGATGGGTCACTCGAACAAAGATGTCCTTAGGTTGAGGTCTTTGAAAAACCGGCACTCTAATCTGTAACCGGATTTTAAGAACACTGGTGTATTTCAGCTTAATACACAACATTAAGATGGTATTTACTAATTCATTAATCAAGCAGTAAACTGGGGATATGACTGAGCGGTTAACTAGAATTGAAATGATACGACTTGGATTATATATTCATAAACTAATTCTTGGTTTGCCTTTTTTTTTTTCTTGAAGAAAAATGTGGAATGAGCCTTATCCTTTCATCAGTGACAGTCTTGATGGTCTGTGAAGTATTAAATCCTACTTAATCAGACTCTATGATAACATTTTCTTTCTTGTTTGAACGTGATGAAACTGTAATGTCAGAGCTTTCTCATATTAATATTTTGAAGTAGGAAAAATATATTAAATCAGCTATTTTTATCTTATCAGGTAACACCTACCACTGGACACATCCCTAAATTTCAGCATGTTCAGATAATGTATTAATGTAATGTTCATCAGATAGTCAGAAATGACAGGAAAATGCAACATAGTTATATGTACAACACAGTGCTGGTTGGTATGACTGTAAAAAGGTTCTATTGAATTTTGGTGCTCTCACAGTTTTGTCATTATTATTATTATTATTATTATTATTATTATTATTATTATTATTATTATTATTATAGATAATCAGGCTTTTCAACTGATTTAAAACAGACCATACTTCGATCAGGATTATATTTTTTCTCCTTATCTTTAAAGCCAGTATTAAAACACATCTTTTAAAGGTTGCCTGTTCTGTTGATGCATTGACTTTTAATTCTATGGTGTTTTCCAATTTTATGCATACTGTGATTTTGCTATTTAATTGTGTCCTTGAGTGTCTTGAAAGATGCCTATAAATAAAAGTTATTATTTTTATTATTACTATATTGAACATAAGTGTTTGTATTATGATAAAAAACTAATTAAATAAAACCACACAATGAAAACAATTACAAAAATATGCTCTTAACCCTGTAAGGTCAAGTGGATCAAATTTGATACATACATTTTTTTTAAAAAAAAGATCTCTATGTAATCAGCCGCCACAAATGCTAATATAAGAAAAAAAGCACAATTTTGACAGTAAATCTCAGTTTTCTACATGATAAAGAAATATTGCTGTAGTAAATTAAAGAAATTGGTTTATCTATTAGTTTGGTGTAGTGTGATTGAGAATGGGGGAGGCAGAAAAAACAGAGTGATTCTGAACCCTGGGCATTATATTTGACACCCCTGATATAAAGTTACAGAGCTCAGGTTTTTGGTAATTAGTAGTCCATCAATGCATTGTATTACAGAGCTTCCTGCTGTAGTTAATTTGCTGTATTGTGGGGTTTTTGTTTTTTTTGAGACTATATGCTAATCAGCAGCAGTCATAACTTAATATGAAGTGTTATATTTTGGATTGAACAGAATAAATATTATTATTATTATGTATTATTTTCAACTTTCTTTGTTGTGGTTTCAGTACTTCCTGTGATAACTCAGACTGAATGTAATCTTAATGACAAATTAATTTTAAGACTTTCACATCAGACTGAAGGTGATTGACCCTTTGCCTATCAGTAATGTCAACTGACAGCATAATGATTCAGTGTGCTAGCATAAGGATACATGTGTTTGCTTAGTAAATACGTTGCTCACTTAACGATTTCAATATGAAATTCCATCCATATGTCTTCTTCCGCTTATCTGGGGCTGGGTTGTGGGGGCAGCAGCCCAAGCAGAGAAGCCCAAACCTCCCTCTGTGTCCTGGGTCTGCCCCGGGCCTCCTCCCTGTGGGACATGCCGGGAACACCTTACCCAGGAGCCATCTTTGTTAGATGCCCAAACCACCTCAACTGGCTCCTTTTGATGTGACGGAGTAGCTTTCTACTCTGAGCTCCTCCCGGATGCCCGAACTTCTCAGACTATCTCTAAAGGAGAGGCCAGCCACCCTTCAGAGGAAGCCCATTTCCACCGCTTGTATCCGCGATCACGTTCCTTTGGTCACTACCCACAGCTCGTGACCATAGAAATTTATAGCTTCGCTTTAACACTCAGCTCTCTTCACTACAACAGACTGGCACAGCGTCCGCATCACTGCAGCCGCAGCATCGATCCGTCTGTCGATCTCCCGCTCCCATCTCCCGTCACTAGTGAACAAGAACTTGTCCCTGTCCTGGGCATTCCACCCTTTTTCCATGGCCTCAGATTTGGAGGTGCTGATTCTCATTCCCACCGCTTCACACTCGGCTGCGAACCGTTCCAAAGTGAGCTGGAGGCCATCACCTGATGGATCCAACAGAACCACATCATCCGCAAAAAGCAGAAATGGGATTCTGAGACCACCCAAGGGAAAGCCCTCCGCCACTTGGCTGCACCTAGAAATTCTGTCCATAAAAATTATGAACAGAATAAGTGACAAAGGGCAGCATTGGCAGAGCCCATCACCCACCAGGAATGAGTCCAACTTATAGCCAACTATGCAGACCAAGCACTTGCAACGGTTGTACTGTATAAGGATGAATGGCCCATAGCAATGGGCCAGACACCACATACTCCCAGAGCACCTGAATTCAAATAAAAAAAATAAATAAATAAAAACTCAGCTTTTTGTGACACATGCAGGAGTTTCTCTGTCCTGCATCTATTATGAAATTAGAACACATCAGGTTTAAGTTTGCATTAAAGCTTTCATGATACGGTGTATCGTAAAATGAATGTCAGGCCGTACAGGACAGGTACAGTATTCAGTGTAGGGTGTCATTCTGCTGATTACCTAAGATTAAATGCCAGGTGTCCGTGTCTCTTTACTCTGGACTAGGCTGTAAAACTTGTGAATAGAGTCGGTACGAGTTAATGAGTCAGTGAAACCTATTTCTGTCTGATGATAGCGATACTTCTGTTTTTGAGCATTGGTGAGTCTTTCTGTGAAGTGGGTCAAACAGATTTAGGCGCTTGAACAGACTCATCAATGACAGTGGGGACATGAGCACTTTTAAGAAGCATACATCTTCTTAGTTTTCATCATAAGCAATTATCAATAGGAGATAAACATTAGGTGCAATTGTAAAATATTAGTTTCAGATCAGTTTCTGCTGGGCGGTAGTGGCTTGCTGCTTGTGATCCATTTAAGTCAAGCTTTAATCATTAACCATTCGATTTTTATGGACCACAGTAGCCTGATTGCACAAGTGATTGAGTGTTCAGAAACCATAGACATATTCATGAAATTTACATTCCACTTAGCAATCGTCATGTGGGTCAGTTACTAGAAATTCAGGGGAAAAATAGATCATTATGCCCTCATGGTAATATATATACATTTGCATATGCAATTCACCAATCTTCTCAGACTGTAGCACAGTGCACCATGTAATTCCCCCCCCATAAATACATCATCTTGATTCAAAGACTGCTTTGAAACCATAGATGACTATTTATGAATATGCTAATTTCTTTCCTGGTACTGATACTGAATGCATCATGCTCCATTTTAACCTGTTCAAGATCTTTTTTGAATTAGAAGAGTTTAAGGATGAACATAATAAAGACTAATGTCTCCAAAAATGGAACATTTTCACATATTTTCAATAAATAACCAAATAAATTAATCACATTCTTTAAATCTGATGCAAATAATGAAAAATGTTCATTTTTAGAATGATTTACTGTACAAAGTATGTTGTGGGCTCGTTTAACTTCTGTCTCCATAAGACTAAAAGAACAAGAATTTGCTATGAATACATGGGGAGTTGAACTGAATGATTGCGATACCAAGGCAACTGTTTCAAGACTGCTATTATCTGATAGGAAATGGTGTCCTGTACTTATTATACTTATGTACTCTTACATTTATCATCAATAATTGCTATTTATTGCACAAGGCTACCAACTACAGAAAGAAAAGCACTGCCAGCATTCAGCGAATAAGCCAAAGGCTGTGAAAAGGAACCACATTCTCATTCCAACTATTCTTTTTCAGTTACTTTTAACCCACATCTCATCTGATTGCACTTGAAGTTTAACCTCTGCGTTCTTCTAGTTTAGCCTTCTATACATGTGCCCGACTGTAATAAAACTAGCATAAATCATTGGTGGTGTGGTAAATGGCCTGTATTTGTATAGCGCTTTTACTAGTCCCTAAGGACCCCAAAGCGCTTTACACATCCAGTCATCCACCCATTCACACACTCGTGATGGCAAGCTACATTGTACCCACACCCGCACTGACAGAGGCGAGGCTGCCGGACACTGGCGCCACCGGGCCCTCTGACCACCACCAGTAGGCAACGGCGAACTCCCAACTCTTGAGCCACGATCGCCCGTATGGTAATGCTGCTTCTCAATAGGCCTGTCACTTTTGAAGGCTGTCTTGTTATTTCTATTATTGCACATCTACCACTTGAAGATGACACACACTTTGGATGGTGTAAGGCGCTTATAAAGAACAATAACAGACTTTGACAGTAGAAAAATCTGTTTCTCTCCTTGAGTTTTGCAAAAACACCAGTTACCAGCAGACCTTTACTGGAATCCAACCTTTCAGTTTAAAGTTCATCTCTTGACGAACTGTTTTACTTCATTAAACCAAGCTTTGTTGGCCTAATCACTTTGTTCCTTAAAACAGCCAAATTAGGAAATTTTGTTCCAATTGCTGGAAACTCTCTGAAATATCAAACATAGCTGGAAGGTCTGAAAGTTAGCTCTGGAAAGTTTCTAACTTTTGCCAAAGATGGCAGCTTGCTTCATATTAGACAGAACTGTCGATTCATTAAATCCTATTTCCATCTTCAGTCAGATATTCCTAGTCAGTCACTAAAGATGACCATCTAACGTTGTTTTAACTCAACACCAGTGCATGTATATACATGGCTATGCAAATACTAGACTGATTAATGATTTACTGGCGTTTTAAGAGCCGAGAAGGACTAAACATAATAATATGAGGCTAGACAAGCAGAGGCCTATAGCAGATGGACTCCTATTTGACTCTAGACTACTTTAATATGCAGAGGTTTTTATGGTCATCTTAATGACATCCCCACTTGGGTTGTGTTTGTCCAAAGGATATTGCTCCAGAAGTCTTGTGGTTTCTTCAGATCCAAACTTAATGCAAATCTAACCTGTGCTGCCATGTTCCTTTTACAGCGAAGAGTGTTTCTCCTTTACAACTCTTGCAAAAAAGCCATACTTGCTCAGTCGTTTTCTAATTGTGCTGAACTTTAACATTTAGTATACTAGCTGAGGCCTGTAACTTCTCTGAGTGTTTTGCAGTCTGAACTTGGGGTGAACTGGCTGGCATGTTCAGCTCCTGGGAAGACTGACTGGTCTTGAATGTTTTTCATGTGTGAATAATCTCAATCTGGACTTCAAATTGTTTGGAAAGGCCTTTTAACCCCCTCACAGCTTACTGAGCAGCAGCAATTGCTTCTGTAAGATCACTGCTGATGTCTTTACCTTAGTATTGTGCTAACACACATCTTACCAGACCACCCAACTCCCAAAACTTCTGCTTTTACAGTTGCGGTCGCTCTTGCTAATGATCAGTTAATTAAATGTATTTAATTAGCAGCATCTGTTTACTCCTTACCCAGTAAAGGAAACAGCCTGTGTGTGAAAGCCTTACTGCTAAGACTTTATATAAATGCAAAATAAATGGATTATAGTGCCAAAGTGGTTTGAAGTACTGTTTTGCTCTAACACAGGGTCATTTTGAGTCCTTTTTCAACTCAAATGTGAATTAGCAGGACGCTCTTTTCAGAGCCACTTTTCAAGCCGACAGCAATTTAAAAAGAAAAACAAAAGAACAAAAGAATGAGTGTGGTAATAATTTGATTATTACAATGAATGTTGGTTTGAGAAACTCGCAGTGCTCCTCTTGCGCAGAGCAAAGACTCATGGTGTCAATGTATTTATTGTCATTTTTTCTATTTGTTTCCCCATCATTTCGTTTTCATTAAGATCTATGTCTGAGTTCCGTGGTGCACTATGTGTTATGTTGCACCACTTTACTTGGTTACTTGATTGGGAAAGGAACAAACAGCTCCATTGGTGGCTTGATAAAAGCTACCTTCAGCTCCTCCCCTGTCACAAGGGGTCACCACAGCAGGTACCACATCTTTCTTTTTTACGCCAGGTAGTCTTCCTGATGCAACCTTAAAAGGGTTTTGCATCTCTAGCTGGAACTGCACCAGCAACCTTTCACTTGCCAAGCAATTGTGGAAACCAGGGGTGGGGAACTTCAGGCCTCAGGGGCTGGTGTCCTGCAGGTTTTAGATGTGTCCTTGATCCAACACAGCTGATTTAAATGGATTAAAAAAAAAACCCACCTCAACATGCCATGAAGTTCTCCAGAGGCCTGGTAATGAACTAATCATTTGGCTCAGATGTGTGTTGACCCAGGGTGAGATCTAAATCCTGCAGGACACCGGCCCTTGAGGCCTGGAGTTCCCCACCCCTGGTTAGACCGTTAGACTATGGATCCACCATTTATGGCTTTATGTTCGTCATTATGTGTCTCAGAAGAACAGTTTCAGAACATCATTGAATATTTAGGAACTGATTAAGCAAGAATCAAATTTGGTTAACTTGACTCTAATCCTTCTTGGGGACCATGAAGCACCATATTTCCTGTCTTAGATAAAAAAAAGGCAGCCTGCCTCCTCATCCTTATCTCGCCTCCATCCTGCTGTCATAACCACTGAATGCCAACCTATTTAGACAAGTGTCACCCAGGTAGCCTCTAATTATCCCGCCCTTTGCCATCTGCTTCCCATGGGTCCAAAACAAATGCTTACACAGCTCGTGTTTATCTTGTCACATCAGTGTAATAAGACCACTGCACAAGTTACAAAACATAAACAGACCCCAGCCCTATATTTAATATTCCTCACGTTATATATGATACTGTGTGCAATATGGGGTATTTAAGTTGCCTCCTCTAAGCCTTTTAAGCTCTGTGTTCATTTTGAAGTTTACAGATGGTTTACAGAAAACAGTTTCTTTTTGTTCCTTGTAGTCTCACAACAGGAGAAAATCAAGTGGAGAATTAAAATTAGAAAGTAAGCCTGACAGGTGCTTGTTTCCAGGTTATAACAGCCGTCACTGAGGGAGCAGGCCATGTTTGATGTCTAATTTAGTTCTCCGTAGGCAGAAATGAAGGGCTTTTTAATGAATGGGGATGGCAGAGAGATGATTACAATGCACGGAAATAACTTTATATGGCAGAGTATAACCAGTCTACTCTCTCTCTCGCTCTTTTTAATTCCATAATTTGTCTTTGATTAAAGTGCACGCCTCTCAGTGTGGGATTTGTTTTCCATATTAGGCCTTTCACAGTATTAGCTCACCTACCAGTGTCTGAAAAGTTAAAGGAGCCATTCAGACTAATGATACAAATCCCCTCCTGTTGCCGTCTGCTGAACCCACTCTCTGTATAGGAGGATTTTTATAAGCAAAATTCTGTCTCGTTTGTACCATTGTAAAGGAAAGATAATCAGTAACTGTATAAATGTATATAAGAGCATCAACACTGCATGTCTGGTTCAAGGAATACTCGGTAAATAGTGTGTGTTTTTATGAGTGGGGCTTGTGGTTTCATAAGGACTAGGTCATCAAAAATGATCCTGCTGGACCACTTAATGTATAAAGTGAATACTTATCTAACCTGAAAACACTGACTTATTGATTTGTTCTGAAATGGGCTAATTTACTAAATAATAATTTGTCTTTTTTCTACATTTAATGCTATGGAGAGATCTTATTGTGGTAATATTCGTGAATGTGTGTGTGTTTCACCAGGTGTGGCTCCTGTCAGTGCTGGAGGCAGTGAAGGTGTCTCCTCTCATAGAGAAAGTCAGTGACCACAAAGACTTCAAGAAGCTGCTCAGGACGAGAACAAATGTTCTGGTGCTCTACACGGAAACAGGTCAGAGAAGGCAGCCATCTCGTCGT
Organism: Copadichromis virginalis; assembly: GCF_057382275.1. Lineage (NCBI taxonomy): Eukaryota > Metazoa > Chordata > Actinopteri > Cichliformes > Cichlidae > Copadichromis > Copadichromis virginalis. Next base: position 9,439,980 of record NC_140633.1, read on the forward strand.
GATCGGTATACCATAAATGGATGCAGATTTTTCCACCAACACGCACGCGACAAATTCACTCATTTAGTTTTTGCTGCTGTGTCTGTCAAAGGAGGGGTTGGGGATAAACAATCGTGTTAATGGCTGGTGGATAATGCCGGTATTATCTCAGTAACTCTCAAACACTGTCGCTGTAGAGGTTGTTGTGGAGTGCCGGAAAACAACGTGCATTTCATACACATGCATTGTGTTAACAAAAGTGGTAACTATGGCTGCACAGCTATGGCTAACATGATTATCGCAATTATTTTTGAGCAGTGTTGAGATCAGCATTATTTGTCATGATTATCCATTGCTTTTTAGTGTGATACAAATGTCACGCAAACACAGCAGCACTTTCACATCCATGTTGTGCGGCATTCCCGCTAAATAAAACCGGTCCCGTTTAGTGGACACGCGTCTTTTGGGGAAATGCAACGTGGGTGACGTCAGTGCATCTTTGCGAGCTGACGCGCTGCACAGACTGGCTTTTATGGATTTGATGTGCAACCGCTGCATTGTTTTCCTTTGCCTTCATTCATTCACCAAGTTCACATAGATGAGTGAGTTAGTTGTATTGCTTTGCACTGCAGGCACAACTCTCCACCACTGTTTGCATACGATTTGTTCCTGATTAACACCACTTGCATTTCCAAACAACACATGGTGATCGCTTCTAGGGACAAGGTCTTCAGCTTTTGCTACGACAGACATTTGATTGATTGTTCGATTTTGTATGACTAGCTCTGTGTTATATCACTGCAGTTAAGGGTGCCTAGCAAACTTTGCACTAAACAATGCAGGGAACAGCTGTGACTTGAGTTTTCAGTATCACCAGATTGTGTTCATTTAATTGTGGGAAGCCAAATATATCATTAAGAATACAATTTTATTAATTGTGCAACCCTAGTGATAACCATCATGAAATTGCACGTTTTAGCATATTTTATGATTTGAGATTGAGGGCGTGCAATGTCATGTTATTGTCAGAGAAGGTAAGAATGAAATTTGCAATTTCCGGAAGCCTTAGTTACTAGTTACTTAGTTACTACATCTAAGTGTATTATTTTTAAGAGCATCCTAAATTGTGTACAGTCAGATGCCTCTTAAGAGCTGTTTCCTTCAATTGTGGGTGTGTAAGTGCAGCTGATGCGCAACATCCCGACAATTCACCTTCAGGGGTTCAAAAAGGCCAGATTCACAGAGTTGGATTAAGAGAACTTGAGGGGTGCGTGCCTGTTAACTGTATGTGCCGCTGATTGTCTTTTGTTATGATTTTTGCTCTTGTACGTGGAAACTGTGATTTTTGTAGAGGGAAAACACCAAATTAATTAAAATTCCATTAATCGCCCGCTCTAATTAGGAAGTGGTTTTGTGGAGTGGTACTTTGCCCAAATTCGATAGCATTCATTAAAAAACATTCTAGCACAGTATCTTCAAATGGATTCAGAAACAATGTTTTGCCCAGCTTTAGCCTCTAGCTCGCTTTCAAAGAATGATCGCAGTGGTCTGTTTCAATAAGGAAATTGGAAATGCTTATGGAATTAAAGAGTAGCTGTTAAATAGAAGCTAAAATGGTCAAATATAATTATACAGCTCTAAAGTACATTTTGTTTCCTGCTATCCATTAGCGAACGCTTACGCACCCCAGCAGCTTCTAATTCCATTTTGCAGATTTCCAAGAAGGAGTTCTTCCTGTTCATAATAAAAAAGAAGCAAACTTATATTGCTCAATAATCCACAGAGGACTCTGAGGCCTCTTTATAGCCACAGATATATTTCTTGATTAATGAGCCATATCGGCCTATATTAGCCCATTGGCTTCTATGTATCCAGCTGCGCATCGGATTGATCACCGGCTGTAACTTCACCCAGACATTCCTGCTTTAAAGTCACTGAAAATTGCCCTCATGTAGGCCTCGATTATACCTCAAGGCACTTCACATTCATTCCCCCCTGATTAAACACAACCGTGCCCTGTTCTGTGTTCACCACCAGCCTCTGCAGTCAGTCACATCCCTGCTGAGTTTTGATCTGGTTGGTATTCATCATCCTTAACGCTGTCAACCAGTCGGTACCTGCTCACCTCCTATTCCGTACAATACCCTGATCCTGAGTTGCCAGATGTTTTTGTTGCCAACTCCAAGGCAGAACCCTGGGAAGTTGTGGCAGTGCCCTTACATCTAAATATAGTCTTTGCCTGGAGCATTGTGAGGAGCTGTTTTCTTTATGCAGTGAAAAACGCACATTTGGCTTCAGGGGAGTATAAAAATGATGTACTGCGTTGCACAAGAGCTGGAATATTACACTTTGTTTACTTTACTCAAAGGGATGTACCTAACTTGACGTAGCTGATGAAAATCAGTAACATTACACAGTGTTATTCTAGCTGGTGCAGTTTATATCCCACTAGTTTCTCTTTCTTAACACAGAAGGCAAGCTGCACAGCTCAGCCATATTGTGAGATATTGTGCACGTTTCCGGTGGTTGCGAACGCTCTAAACTCGGCGATCCCACACAAACCTTGCTGTTGGGATCATGCAGTTGGTGCAAACATGTTTGCTATGCTTTCCCATTTGTCGCACCGTTAGAGAGTGCTTCATTAGATCCAGAGTCTTTGTGTCGCCTTATAATCCTTCCATCTCCTGTTTAGTCACACTATTGTAAGATTTTGAAAGCTGATGTAACTTAAACCCCCTCGCTGAGCCCATCCGTTGAAAGGTAGTAGAAAATGCTCCCCCGTCACCCTTCTAACCCAAACTCAGCGATGTCTTTCTTCGTCACTCGGTGCTTTAGAAAGATGGTGAGCTCCACTGTAACTCGATTCTTTTTCTCTGTGCTTGTCATGACAGTGTCTCCTGTGTCTCATGGCTCTGGGTTGTCCTGGGCTATCGAGTGGCTTTGGTAAAAAGGCTTGACTGCGCTTTATTCTGTGTCTGTAGCTACATCAGGGGACTCCCACCTGAAACTGCTTTCTGATGTCGCCCAGACGGTGAAGGGCCAAGGGACTATTGCCTGGGTCAACTGTGGGTAAGTAAGGGGGTGATTTGAAAAACACATTCTAAGACTTCTTTCTCTATAAGTCTAAGACTCCCTGACATTACAGACTGTTTTGTCCTAGAAATTTTCTGACAGCAACTATAAGGCCAGAGCAATTTACTCCTCCCAAGAGTGTCTCTGCCACCATCCATCTGCAGAATAATTTATGGCTTTTCCACTGGGGTGTAAATGGCCTCGTCTCACTGGTTCTACTGGCACAATCTGACAGGAGGCCACTCACTTATTAAAGCTATTGAAGTTTTTAGTCTAATGTATTACATCTCTTTACACCATTTTAGTTCTTCCTTTTCACTGGGTCTCTTTCTTTCTGTTTTTGTTTTGTTTTGTTTTTTGAAAAGGTAAATAAATGCTAATCACGTCTCTTGCTTAAAGCTATATGCTAATTCTCAGGTGAGGGCGCCACGTAATTATGGTTCATACAGTTTTTTTTTCTCTGCATTTAATTTTTTACCTTAAGTTTTTTTGCATGTTTGAAAAAAAACTGGTTGCATTAGTCATGTGTGTAATTTCAATTTATTAGTCAATTCAGTTCAATTTATTAGTTGATTTCATTGCTTAAAAATCAATCGATACTTGTGCCAATAACACAATTTTGGTGTTTTAAAAAAATGCTAAATGCTGCCATAGTTTACCTCAAGAAATATTTTTCAAAGCCTTTTTTCATTTAACATTAAAAACAGAGCTTCTCTCAGACATAATTACAATATTTGAAGAGCTTAGAGGGAAGTCTAAACTTAATAATAAACACAAACAAGTCATCTTATAAAAAATCATCATCTAAGGCACAGGTCTCAAACTCCAGGCCTCGAGGCCCAGTGTCCTGCAAGTTTTTATTTCAATGGCTAAATTACCTCCTCAACATGTCTTAAGGTTCTCCAGAATCCTGGTAATGAACTAATCATTTGATTCAGGTGTGTTGAAACAGGGTGATAGCTAAAACCTGCAGGACACCCGCCCTTGAGGCCTGGAGCTCGACACCCCTGATCTAAGGAGATGAATCGAATCAGACTATTATAACTTCTTAATATCTCAATTGGTGGAGAATTTACACCAGAAATGGGCTCCATAGAGGCAAAATTTAAAATCTGAAATCAGATAACGATACAACAAACACATAACAATGATTATAATATAGAAGATTAATGCAAATATATATAAAAACAAAGAAGTTACATGGATTCAACAAAAATATTCTAGATGTGTGTTAAATGCAATGATTCGAAAGGGACCTTTGTTTTTCCATCGTGTGTGGGATGTGCAGATTGTGATGGGAAAAAGTATTTCTAAACCGGTCCCACTACAGCCTTAATTTTTAAATTCTTGGTTTAATCAATTATCAGTAAAGAATGAATGGATGCTGATGGGCCTTAGTCTGCTAAGAAGAAAACAAATGGGCTTATGGGTACAACAAATGTTGTCAAGCCTGCCATTAAAAAATTTAAAAAAAAAAAGTTTTTTAAGGGAAACTTTTGAATCTTTATGGGGAGCATTTATGGATTTTTGTCAACAATGGCCTGGTCTGAAGAGGATGTGGACAACTGACAGTTTTTCATACTTCCTCAATAAAGACGACGTTAAAAAAAAAAAGCTCCTGCTCTTTTTGAGAATAGTCAAATTGATATCGAATTTTTAAGATCAGTACTGATATTTGGTGGCTTCCAGTGTTCCGAGATATTGGCCAATATTCTTTCGGAAGCACGAAACATAAACAGATTTCCCTGAAATGTTTTATGTGTAGTTATTTCCCTTTCTAGCAGAGGCACTGTATGTCCAGGTTTTCTGTTTGTTTGTTCTACAGAAATTGTTTTTGGTTTTTTTTTAGTTTTGCTTTTGTTTTGCTTTTTTGCCAAAACTCAAAAGAAATTATGAGCCAATCACAAAACAAATCTGTGACCTGTCAACACCCCCAGATGTCATATAGGGTTTTAGTCTGTTTTGGCTGAGCCACAGTGAGAAATTTGTCTCTAAGCCACTCCAGTGTAGTCTCTAACTGCTTTAAGGTGAATCATTGCTCTGATCCCAGGTCACATGCAGGTTTTAAAGGACATCTGTGTCACTTAAATGTGACGGATGAATCCACATGATATGTGGTGAAACTGTTGCAAAACCACATTTTAGGGGGTTTTGGTCCTTTCGCTTAACAGTTAATTTAGTCATAAAGAAAAATAATTATGCACTTATCCCACACTTTTCCTTTAAAGGGAGAACAATCATGACTTTCTGGAAAACAACAATCCCAGGCTCGCTCTGTGGAACTGCTAAATGCTAGATACTTCGAAGACACAGACAAGAATTGTTTTCTCCAAGCATAACTTGGTTTTCTCCCCAGTGATCTGACTTGATCTTGTTGTTTTCCGTGCCCTTCTGATGTTCAGTTCCACTATTTCTTTTTACCTGTCAACCCATCACCTGTCTTCTTTGCCAGATGGGAAAGAACAGATCATAAAACAGGAAACTATGAGGAAGGGAGTAACTCCCCTTTGACACCTAGTGCACATGCCAACATTCACAATCTCTCTCAACCTTATCCGGGATTGAAGACCGGGCGGTTAGAAAGGAAAAGAAACTAAATACAAACCGGTGTGAAGGAATTGCCAGAGGCTTTGGTTTCCATGTTTCCCTACAAAGACACTCCACGATGCGTGTCTTTCTTGAGTGTTTACTTTTTGACTCACCTGCTGTTTTTTGTCAGGGAGACTATGGAATTATCTCTCTTCCTTCTCCAAGAACTCCAGCATTTAGGAGAGTGTGCGAATGCTAAGTAGAGATTCACACCGAGCCAGATTCCCGCCAGGGGAGCTAGAGCAAGCTGGGTTCATCACTACAGGACACATGGACCCAGTGCCAGGCTCTGTAGCAAAGCATTGTGCTTTTTGGCATATTTCTCGACAGTCTCAAATGGAGCGGTTCCAAGCTGAAGCTCCAGCTGAGAGCTCATGGTGGACAGAGGGAGAGAGAGTAGAGTGCATATCGCTGTGTGAGAATGGTCATCTCTGCCAACGAAGAGAGCCACAGAGGCCAGAATGACACACTTTGAACAGATGACAGGGACCTGAGTGTTGGCCAACTGGGATCCACCCGTGGGATGAATGATCTCATACAGGAAGAAAGGACAGGACTGGGCTGTCCCTCCTAAACTCCACTTCAAATGTAGCATAAACAGAGCATTGAAACATATATGATCCTGTAAGGCACAGTGTGAAAACCAGAACACAAACAAATGAAGGGATTAGGATTTGCGTTTTAGAAGAGTAATAATTGAATGGCGTGCAGAGCTTCATCCTCTTTGCGTGGTGAATCCATTATTAATCCTTTACAAAGTGGCTCTGTTGACTTTGGCCTAGTGTGAAGGTTTGGCTCCAACTTGTTACTTGAATCATTCGCTAGTCTTCAAAGTCAAGTATTGAACTTTTTTTTTCCTGTTAATTTACAGTTATGGAAAAATACATTTTTGCACAAGACTCCTTTGTAAAACCAAGTATGCCCCATGATTTATGAGTGTGTAGAGTTACCTTTAGCAGCATTGATGTGAAGTAACTGTTCTGTGTATAGTTTGATCAGTCACTCAGTCATTGTGGAGGAATGTTGGCCCACTCACACAATACCTTGTAATGACAGTAAATAAGTTAAAAAAAAAAAAAAAAGGTTTTCTTGAAATTCTTGCAAATTTGTTGAAAATAAAAACAAAAATCTAACACAGTATTTAAAGCCATTGCCATCACTGTGTAAATTGAGCTCAGGCACATTCTGCTTCCACCAAGCATCTGTCAGATATTTCTACAACTTGATTGGACTCCACCTGTGATTAGGGATGGGTACCGGTATCCGGTGCCATTATGGCACCGGTTCTGACATAAACGGTAGTAACCAGACCGAAAAGCAGCGCACATTTCGGTGCTTTTTTTTTTTTTTTACTGAAATGTCATACACTTTGGATTCTAGGTAATCATTTTACCTTTGCAAGGATAGTAGGCGGGGCCAGGTACGTATGTTCTTTTAGAGCAGAGCTACAGGTTAAAAATGTCCAAGGCGAAGCGGTCAAAAGTCTGGCTGTACTTCACAGCAAAAGATGCAAACTCAGCAGCCTGCAACAAGTGCTTTAAGGTGATACTGTGATACTGTGCAAAGGAGGTAACACCTTGAATCTGATGACGAACCTGGCGACGCATAGCATTTTTTAAAAGCCAAGAAATGCACCGAGTTAGCAACATCCCCCAAGAACCCGAAGAATAGAGTCCTGGCCCCTAGCCCTGCCAGTGTAGCAGAAATGATGAGGATGATGATGCAGCAGCAGCCGTTCTTCTCTGCGTGAGTAGCTTAATGTTGTTCGTGTGTAATTTACGTTGAGTAGGCTAACCACGTTATTACATTAATGCATGTAAGGTGAACTAGCAAACACCGTGGTAGTTACATGCTTCTTGTTTGATGGCAGATACTCCCTTCACCCTGGCCAAAAAAGCTAAAATGACCAAAGAAAAAGTGGAAAACAGCTGAACATGAGAGGTTTTTGGACAAAGTTTGTGGTTTGTTTTTTTTTGTTTTTTTTCCCATTCTTTAAGCACCGTTTAAGCACAGGCACCGTTTCAAAAGTACCGGTTTGGCACCGGTATCGGATAAAACCTAAACGATACCCATCCCTACCTGTGATAAATTCAGTTGGTTGGACAGGATTTAGAAAGGGACACACCTCTTTATTTAAAATCCCATTGTTGACAGTGCATGTCAGAGCACAAAACCAAGCCATGACGTCTAAGTCATTGTCTGTAGACCTTTGAGACAGGATTATATTGAGGCACAGATATGGGGAAGGGTACAGGGGAAAAAATGGCCTCCATCATCCATAAATGGAAGAAGTTTTGAACCACCAGGACTCTTCCTAGAGCCGGCCGCCCAGATAACCTGAGTAAGGTAGAAGGGCCTTGGTCAAGGAGGTGACTGAACAACCTGATGGTCACTTTAGCTCCAGCATTCCTCTGTGGATTGAGGAGAGCCTTGCAGAAGGATAACTATTCCTACAGCACTCTACCAATCAGGCTTGTGTCACCTGGCTACTACCATTCCTAAAGTGAGACATGGCCCTGTCGGCATCATGCTGTGGGGATGTTTTTCAGCAGCAGGAACTATGAAACGAGTCAGTATTGAGGAATAGCAGCAATGTACTGAAGCACCCTTGATTATAACCTGCTCCATGGAAATATGGACTAGGCTGAAAGTTCATCTTCAAACATGGCAATGACCTTAAGCACACAGCCAAGACAGCACCCGAGTGGCTTAGGGAACACTGTGTGAATGTCCTTGAGCGCCCCAGCTGGAACCCAGAATTGAACCCAATTCAACATCTCTGGAGAAATCTGAAAATGGGTGTGCTCTGATGCTCTCAATCCAACCTGATGGAGCTTGAGAGGTTCAGCAAAGAAGAATGGAAGAACAACAACAGGTGTGCCAAGCTTGAGGCATTATACTCAAAAAGACTTGAGGCCGTAATTGCTGTCGAAGGTGCTTTAACCAAGTACAAAGTAAAGGCTGTGAGTGCTTTTATAAATGTTATATTTATGTTTTTATTTGTAATAAATTTGCAAGAATTCTGTAACATGACACAACATGTGGTACAGGTGAAGCACTGTGGATACTTTCCAGACTCACTGTGTATTGTGCTAACATTGACATTTTTGATTTAAAAAAAAAATAATAATTTAATACTAATAGTGAAACATTAGTTTCGGAAATGAAAAACAACAAATTGCTCCTTTGATTTAACACATCCCAATAATTCCCTCAAAATATAATGGATTCAACCTGAGGCAAGTTAAATTGTATTTAATTGTATAAGATAATCCACATCGAAAACAGCACATCAGCTGAATTGCAAAATTACTATACGTTACTGTATAGTAATGTATAGTAGTAAACTTAGTAAACTTACTATACGTTTTGTATAAATCCAAAACATATAGTATAAACTAAGTGTGACCAATCCTGTTGCATTTCACATCATACCAACCACTGAAATATTAGTTGATGTTAATCCAAAGTTTAATGCAAGGCAGTTGTTCTAATGTAGTGGTCAAACCATTGTTGGGCTGCCATTCACTGCATTGTTTCCCTCAGTGGTGAACATCAGCAGTGTTGGGGAGTAACGGAATACATGTACCGCCGTTACGTATTTAGAATACAAAATATGAGTAACTGTATTCCGTTACAGTTACCGTTTAAAAAGGTGGTATTCAGAATACAGTTACTTTGTTGAAATAAATGGATTACACTGCGGTACTTTCCTGTTTCATTTTGCCGCGGGTCAGGACTGTTTGGGTTTTGTTTGACAGCTACGTTCTTTCATAGCTGGACTGGCCATCGGGCATACCGGGCATTTGCCCGGTGGGCCGCTGGCGATTTTTTGTTTTTATGGGCCGATGGATTTTTTTTTTTTTTTTTAGGAAGGGTATATATAATGAAAGGTGGTGGATTGGCCAATTGGTCATGATCGACTCTGGGCTGGACCAATTACAGCCGAGGAGGCCGGATGCACCCTCCCCCCTGTTTAGCAATCACGTGATTTTCGCGCATTGCATGCCGGGAACTCGTGGCAAAACAATCCAAGTACCGCATCAAATGCAAGCGTTTGCAGCACCGCAAAACGTTCATTCTCCGGTTCCAATACCTTCTTGTTTTTTCTTTGCCGCACAAAAAAGGAATGTACATAACAAAAGGAGAACAATGCCGGTCCGTACAAAGACAGACTCGACGAAAAGACAAAGAAAAGATACGAGGAAAAATCAAAGGAGTGAAAGGGTTAGACCCTTACGAGCACACAGAGGCAAGGCAAGGCAAGTTTATTTGTATAGCACAATTCAACAACAAGGTGATTCAAAGTGCTTTACAGAGACATTAAAAACAAGAACAAATAAAAAGCATGATTTAAAATTGATTAAAACAAGCAAATAAACTAACTAATTAACAAACAAACAAACAAACAACAGTATATAAAATCAAAACAGATAAAATCAGAACAGTAGATAAAATCAGTAGTTAAATGTAAGTTTTGAAATTTAAGCTTAAAGTGTGGATTTGGTGCTTTATTCAAATGCAGCTGAGAACAGGTGAGTCTTCAACCTGGATTTAAATAAACTGAGTGTTTCAGCTGATCTGAGGCTTTCTGGGAGTTTGTTCCAGATATAAGGAGCATAAAAGCTGAATGCAGCTTCTCCGTGTCTGGTTCTGACTCTGGGAACTGATAAAAGACCGGATCCAGATGACCTGAGGGATCTGGATGGTTCATACTGGGTCAGGAGGTCATTGATGTATTTTGGTCCTAAACCATTCACAGCTTTATAGACCAGCATCAGAACTTTAAAGTCTATCCTCTGACGGACAGGCAGCCAGTGTAAGGACCTCAGAGCTGGACTGATGTGGTCCACTTTTTTGGTCTTAGTGAGGACTCGAGCAGCAGAGTTCTGAATGAGCTGTAGTTGTCTGACTGATTTTTTAGGTAGACCTGTAAAGATGCTGTTACAGTAATCAAGCCTACTAAAGATGAATGCATGGACTAGTTTTTCCAGGTCCTGTTGAGACATCAGATCTTTTATCCTTGATATATTCTTGAGGTGATAGTAAGCTGACTTTGTTATTGTCTTAATGTGTTTTTCTAAGTTTAGGTCTGCATCCATCACTACACCCAAATTTCTCGCCTGGTTTGTGGTTTTTAGATGTATAGATTGAAGTTCTCTGGTGAAATGTAATCGTTTTTCTTTGGCGCCAAAGACTATTACCTCAGTTTTGTTTTTGTTTAGCTGGAGAAAATTGTGGCACAACCAGTCATTGATTTCCTCAATGCATTTACCAAGAGCCTGTACAGGGCCTCGGTCTCCTGGTGACATTGTGATATATATTTGTGTGTCATCTGCATAGCTGTGATAGTTTATTTTGTTGTTGTTTATAATCTGTGCCAGTGGGAGCATGTAGATGTTAAACAGAAGGGGTCCCAAGATGGAACCTTGGGGAACTCCACATGTGATACTTGTCTGCTCAGATGTGAAGTTACCTATTGATACAAAGTATTTCCTGTTTTCTAAGTATGTTTTGAACCAGTTTAGTACAGTTCCTGAAAGACCTGTCCAGTTCTCCAGTCGTTTGAGTAATATGTTGTGGTCAACTGTATCAAATGCTGCACTGAGATCCAGTAAAACTAAGACTGACATTTTTCCACTGTCTGTATTCAGACATATGTCATTAAACACTTTGGTCAGAGCGGTTTCAGTGCTGTGGTTCTGTCTAAAACCTGACTGGAAGGCATCGTAGCAGTTATTCTGTTTTAAGAAGTAACTGAGCTGTTGAGAAACTGCTTTTTCAATGATCTTACTTAAAAACGGGAGATTTGACAAAAGACGTTAGCGTGCTGCCCAACTTTCACCACGCTCATATTTATAATTATACGGTTCTTGGAGTGAGTGCATACACTCATGAAGTTTAGTAACTTCAGGTCACTGCAACAAGCCCAGGTACAGTTTACCGACGGATGGGTACAGGACCTTGAAATGCACCGTGTAGAACGAAAGACCATCGTACGAACAAAGGTAAGTTTACCAGTCTCACAAATTGTCGTCATAAATACACATTCGTTAATAGGACCTTTGAGCTCAACGGTAATTAATTAGTAGTGGAAATAATTTCTGGCAGCATTACAGAAATGTAGCAGTGACAATAATATTGTATGCTGTAATCGCACTGGACAATTAGTGATACAAAAAACCTGTTTTATCCTGTGAATAAAAGTATATGTTTTTGTCAATGTACCATAATAACAGAAGCGAAACGCAATATTGTGTCAGGACAATTTACTATTTATGCACAATAAATAAAGGAGCATAGCGCGACAATTTCTGTTCAGCGCCAGACTTGTAACCTATATCACCAATTATGTTAAGAAAAAGGACGTATTAACTACTACAAAACTCTGATCTTTGTGGGAATGCTTGGAGCAGACTATGTGAGCTGGAGTGTTCTGGGACGTTATATTTGGTATATCCAGACCATCCGTCGGCTCTTACTTCGGAAACATGGCTTAAAAAATTTCTCTTCAACTACGTAATCCGATTAAAAAAAAAAAAACGATCTCTTTACCCGTCGACTTTCCATGGCTGTCATGCGACCAGCTATTGCAGTTAATAATACAACAGCTTCTTGGCATTTTTTGGGTTTCTTTTTATCGCTAGTACCTCTTGCCACAAGTTCCCAGAATCCTTTGCGGTTTTACCCCTGAATGACGTCACATTTTCAATCTTTATCCTGGTGGGCCGGTCTCTAGTCAAAATGCCCGGGCCGATTTTTTGTCCCAGTCCAGCCCTGCGTTCTTTCGTTCCAGGCGGCAGCGTTACGGTTGCCATGGTTACAGGGCGACGCTCTCTCTCTCTCTCTGCGACTGTGTGTTTCCTGGGTGAGAGAGCGCCTTTTCGTTGTTGTGCTAAGCTAACAGGCAGAATGCTACAAGCATAGCTCTAAAGAATGTAGCATCATGGGCAGTGTAGTCCGTGTTACAGGAGAATGCACTGCCATACACGTTATGGGTCTGTGAGCGCGAGGAGGGAGAAAAAGGCGAGTGGAAAGGTACGAGTTGTCGTCGAGGAAAAACGGGAGCTGGAAGCATGTATTAAGACTCGACTGTACACCGTGTTCGTGTTTTCCTCCGAAAACAATAAGTTCCGTTGGAGCAGTCTTTCAACGCCTCTCTCTGTCTCTCGCAAGAAAAGTTGACCCACACAACAAAGTAAAGCTATTTTTCGGCTACGAGCCGACAGGGACCCCGCCGTATTAGTCAGAGGTCCCTTTACTGCAGTTCGGAGTCGCGGACCTTCAGTAATAGTAATAAATCACACAGCAATAGTACATTCACGTTGTTGTAAAAAGCATGATAATATATTAAGTAATCCAAAGTATTCAGAATACGTTACTCTCATTGAGTAACGTAACGGAATACGTTACAGAATACATTTTGGGGCATGTATTCTGTAACGGAATACATTTTAAAAGTAACCTTCCCAACACTGAACATCAGCTAGTGAGTCATTCTGAGTTCTTTGTGCTTCCGTTGTTTTTTTTTTCCTTCCTGTGATTGAAAAAGTAGTGCCATCTCAGGGGTTGGTTGAAGCATGTGGTTGGTTGAGTCACTTTTACTTTGTATCTATGACTGAGTGAGTAAGAGGATGAAGCCAAAGTCCATTGTTGCGTTGGCACATACCCATGCTGTTTAGCTTATTCACATCCTAAAAAGACTGATTTGACAGTCCTGGTGTTTTATTCCACTAGAATATAGATCAGTTCAGTTTTCAACTCTCTTTTTAAAAAAATCTTTTTTTGTATGTTGTAGAAGTATAATTAGGACTGTGCTATATGACCCAAATCTCATATCCCAATCTATGACATTTCTCATCCCAATAACAATATACATCACAAAATAGTGCTTTTTCTGTCAATTCTGTGAATCTCAGGCAGAGGCAACTGAAGAATGAGCATTTCTTCCTGTTAAAAGGGAGTTTTTCCTTCCCACTGTCACCAAAGTGCTTGCTCATAGGGGGTCATATGATTGTTGGGTTTTTCTCTGTATGTATTATTGTAGAGTCTACCTTACAATATAACGCACTTTGAGGCAACTGTTGTTGTGATTTGGCGTTGTATAAAAAAAATTGAATTGAATTGAAAAAGAATGACGCGACATGAGTTTGAAATTGATACCATAGGGTGTATCTACTAAAAATTTCGGGAGAATCTCAATCACCTTTGTCCTCGAGGTCAGAGGTGTGTACTCTGTTTGGTGGTTTGGTGACAGCTGACATTAGCCATGTTTCTTACCAAGATGGATTTTGGGATCCGTGTGTGTGTGTGTGTGTGTGTGTGTGTGTGTGTGTGTGTGGACAAGAAGCTGGAAGCAGCAGACTGGTCTTGAACCTGGTGACTGCACATCATCTCGAAATATGTGTCAAGGTCACATCTGCTCATGGGTGTACCCTGACTGGTGCCATCTGTCATTATGAGCCGGTCGAGTCTGGCATTACGCACACGTTCATCACCTGAAATACTGTCTGTCAGCACATGCAAACATACATGGATTTAGTCTTCATCTAAAGAAGGGAAAAAAAACTACACTGAACTTTTACTGGCTTGCTGTGTGTCTGGGAGCCATAATTGAATATCTAACAAATGTTTTTCCACCTCTCTAAATGAATACATATTTTCATTGCTCTTTATTACAGATGAGAAGGTGTACTTATTTTTGCTGATAGTGCTTCATTGTAGCAAGTATGAAGTATGTGTAGGTGGCAGGATGCATATCTATTCCCTTTCCAGCTACAGTGGGGTTTTTTTTTTTTTCTTCTTCTTTCAATTACAGCAGAAAGCCTCATAAAATGAAACGTCTGTATGCCAACACATTACATCTGTGCTTTGTGTTTCCACCGAAGCAGCAAATAAACAGAGCAAGCAGCATTGTTTATATTATATCATACATGTAATTCGATTAATTTGATGAAAAGTCCGTATCTTCTTGCTTCGATTTCTTTATTCAGTTCAGTGAAGTTGGAATTTATATGGTCTGGCACAGAAATGAATGCATAAATCTACTAATCATTAGGAAAATTTGTACGTGTGTGTGAAGGAGAATTTGAAAAATGCAAAGGGAATAGGATTCTGAGTTTGATTTACGCTTTGTGTGTCGATCCTTCAGAGATTCAGAGGGCCGGAAGCTGTGTAAGAAAGTGAAGGTGGACCCGAGCTCCAAACGTGGAAGAGCAGAGCTGCTGCATTACAAGTGAGTAACCAGCAACTCAGCTGGCTGTCAGGTGCTTATCCACACCTCAGTGCTTTTTGGAAAGTGATACCGTGCTTGCAGCTTAAGAAGTGCATTACTTACAGTTTACTCCTGGTGTTGAGAGCATTGTGTCCCGCGTGTCTTTCAGAGATGGGACATTCCACACGGAGTACAGCAGGCCTGCTACTTTCAAGGTCAGAATCTGAGAATCTGCATTCTTTACATGTCGAGCACTGTTGTCTGCTGTGTAGTATTTCCTAATTGCTCCTCACATTCAGAGGACTAATTATTTTACCTCTGGCTCTACAGAGCCCTGCCTTCTGCTTTCATTTCTTTCTTCTTCCTTCTTTTTCATTTTGTTATTAAGTTTATGAATGGAAAAAATGTGTGGTATTTTCCACACAAGAATATTAGACACAATGTTAAGAATTTGCCTGATTTTTATTCATTTATTTGTTTGTTTTTTTTTCTTTGAGAACCAGAAGCATCTGTGGTTACATGTAGTTGGCTATTTATGAAATCATTTATAACCTGCATTTTAATATCAACAGTGCATCAAATAACAGCTTGAAAACAGTGTCACTGTGTGAAAATGTGACCTTTTATAGCAATGACCCTGCAAATTCTTTATTTCTATGTGCAGCCCCCCTCAGCTTTATAGTGCCTTACAGTTAGTTTCAGCTCATTGTTTATCTGCCTGCTGTGCAACCTTGCTCTCATGGCACAATCATACTCTCACTTTCATAGCGATGCTTTTTGTCACGGCAGGCGGTAGTTTTCAGAGGAAACGCTGCACAGATTGACTCTGCACTGTGTTCTCAGCACCAAAGAGAAGACGGAGCATATTGACCATATTGAAGCACTCAGCAGCAAAAGAGCGAACTAAAAAGCTAAAAAAGAGAAAAGTCATCAGATTATCATAAACATAATTTTAGATGACTGAGAATTTTAATGATATAATGGTAACAAGCTGGTGGTACGGGGCTAACGCTGTAGCTAACGCTGTTGCCTCGCAGCAAGAAGGTCCTGGCTTCTCACAGCATTATGTTGGCTTATGTTTATGATTGTTTCTGTGTATTAGTCTGGTGATAACTGGAAGCTATCAGTGTGTGTTTGAGATAATACAGTTACAACACAAAAAACTTGCAGCTGTGAGAAAAAATGCACATCTGTCTACATACCCAGAAATTCACAAATTAACTTATTAATTTCAGTTTAGCCAAAAACTCGTGGATCTGAAACAGAAATTCAAATATGCTTTTATATCTTCGTTTGTATAACCGAGATACAACCAGTTGGCAGACAGTTGAGTTGCAGACAAGCTGTGCTCATTGACACAGACTGACTGTGGTTGATGCCAGTGTATTGGCAGTCTGTCTGCTTTTAGAAATTATCTTGCAATTATTTCCAAACCTTCACTAATCTGTCTGAGAGTCGTTGCAGTCAGCCTGAATTAAATTGCAGTTTGTCACCTTCCACAAGGGGACCTTGCAGTCGCCTCACAATCACCATACTTAACAATGTTTTATTGGTTTTATTGACTGCATCATGCAGACAGCAGCATTTATTAATGCAAACAAAATTAAGGGTATTTTCAGTGCTTTTATAATGAGCTGTAATTGGTGGTATACTACCTAATTTGAAGTGTGAATGTACTGAAATATAATGCAGACAGCAGCCACATTATAGTTTAATAAGTCAAATGTAAGCAGAAAGGTAGCCTGAGTAGTGTTTTCCCTGGAGTAAGTAAAGCTATAGCATGACTGCTTAATCCTTACTAAAGTAACCTTGTTAACTTCAGCACAGTGTTGTCACATATTAAAACTGAAAAATACTTCTTTCTACCTGGTATGATTTATCTTGGGTTGAACTTTTTAACCGTCTGTTTAAAGTCCATTTTCCACCACGAAACCACACTGGTCATTTCAAACGTTTACCTTTCGTCTAAGTGCACCCTTTACTCCTTCCTGGGGTGCAACTAGTGAGAGCAGCTACTCAACTAAGTGCATGTTTTTGCTTCAAGTGGTGAAAAGTGTTGGTTGTTTTTTCACCCTTAGCGGGAACAGTTTTCTTGCATATTTTCAAAGTACTGCGCTTTGTTAGAGGTTTTCGAAGTAGCTCCATCTTCAGGTATTAAATGATCATTGGAGGCTGACACTTGGCTCTCGCTCTCAGACATGCCCGGCCATGTCTCATTGTTGATTGCACTGGGAACATAAGCTGTTGCTATAGCAATGATATCATTACATGACACTTTTATGTCACATAAACATTTATAGTGGTGTTATGGCAGGTTATGGCAGGTTATATGGTTATGACACAGCCCTAGCGTCAAGTGATTGATCTTCATGTTAGCTACAAGGTGTGTTTGTAATAATATAAGACTGCAGCAAGCCACACCCGACAGGTTTAATAATTTTGAACATGTGATGCAGAGCTTCTAATGATGCTCTTTACAGGTCTGCACTTTGGCTGCCTCAACTAATGCTGGCACACTAGACTGATTTAGCTTATAGCCTCCAGACCTGTTAATGAGGTCATAGCACCATCTGTTACTCTGATTCTGTAGCAAACACATCCTGAGGAAAAAAATCAAGACCTTAATTTTGTTACCAGTTATCCAGCTGCAGGTTACATATTTAAGGATCACTCACAGGTACCTCTAGCGTGAAATGTTTGGAATACAGAGTGCAATATAAAATATGCATCAGCCACAACAACCATAGAGATGTTGCTGGTCAGCTTAAAGTTTAATGCCTTTCACTGCAAGACAGCTGCTGCATATAGATATTTCCTAAAAGGCAAATTATGACTTTAGATAAAAGTGAAATTAACCGTTTACTTCTCTCCTCTATAATATGGAAATCCTTCTCTTTTTATTTTTTCAATGAGTTTCTACCAGAGAAACTCGTTATAAGGTGGAAGCTGTCACTCTTTTGAATGGTGCATGGTTTTATTACTTTGCTTGCTAGGGTTTGCGCTGTTTCTCTGACAGATTAAAAGGCATCTGAAACAATAAACCTCCACAAGTCTCTGTTTCAACCATTACAAAGTAGTTCTGATAATCAAGTCAAGGTTGTTAAATGTTCCGCCCGTGCACACGCGCCGTCGTTAGAGCACTGCTAAAAGAAATATTTCCTGCTGTTGCCTCCACAGACATATGGTTCATTATATTTACAGAAAGCTTTACCAAGCCCATTAGTAGACACTTAGAGGTACTGAAATAGCGCTGACACCTCTTGGATGCATGAACATGTTCATCTATATGAGCTTCCATCTGGCACAACCTACAGCGTTGCCTCAACTAAATTTAGGAGCGACTTCGGCAACGTAAATAATCACCACTCCGTCTTTTTATGTTGGTTTTTCACCCCCATAGGATTATTTTGTGGCAGTGAAAAGTTGTTGCATGATTTGAACTGTTGGCTTTGTTTAGACAGGCTGTCGCAGATCTGTCGTTTTGACTTTGCTTTTTTTTTCTCATTCAGTCAATGGTAGCGTTTTTGAAAGACCCATCGGGGCCCCCACTGTGGGAGGAGAACCCTGAGGCTAAAGATGTCGTCCACATAGAGACAGAAAAAGTAAGTACCAATTTAAATAAACTTTTGGGCTTTGGATTAATTTAATATCCATTTAGCTCCATTTAAGAAATCCAGAACATCACTGGGGACGTACATTTACTGTGATTCACAAGCACAGGCTGCATCTTTCCTCCATTTGTCTGTGTTAAAGTTTTGATTAGCCCCCCGACTCTGATACTGCAGCATCTCACCAACACAAAGCCCCGCACACAAAAAGCAACAGGCTTTATCGTCAAAGAGCTGCTCGGCGTAGTTCATGAGGTCACTCACACAGTCCCGCCTTTACAGCCTAAAAGCCTCCAAACGGCTCTCATCCAGACAAGTCAGATTGCAAAATCATCAAAAACTGCCAGCATATTCACAAACAGCTACCTCATCCTTAGATAAGTATATATGGAATTTAGAAAGACCTTTGTTTTTGGACTATAGCCACTTTGCATGATCCTTATTTATTTTATAGTCTTGAGAGCTTGAGCAAAAGAAGACAACTGGACTTGATTTGTCAAGGCAAGCTTGAGATCCCTTCCCAGGTGCTTCAATGGCTGCTCACGCTTTGCATCAGGTGATCTGAATAGTTCACACGATGAGGTGGGGCAAGGTCTCACAGTGGTTTCATCCCTGACCTATACCTATTTTCACACCGTGGTTTATGTGTTGATGTGGATCGGTAGTAATGGTAGATGGACTGGCTCTTTTACAGCGCTTTTCTAACATTAACTCAGGGTTCAGTGTTTTGCCCAAGGATACTTGGTCACTTTGCAGACTTTAGCAGCCAGGGATTGAACTACCAACCTTCTGATTAGCAGATGATCCGTTTAGTCTCCTGAACTACAGACATAGAGAAACTGGTAATAAATATTTGTCTCATTCTGCACCTTGTTGTAGCCCAGTCTTAAAGAAGCTGATTAGCTCCTTTCCAATTAGCCCCACACTCTTTTTAAGCCAGCTGTCTTCTGATTGGCTGCCCCTCGCAAACAGAAGGTTTAAATAGCAGCTGGAAAATTCTGTTCTCACAGCCAGAGCTTTGTGCCTGAGATGTCCATGTTACTGATGATTAAAAAATGATTAAAGCAGCTTGAAATCTGAGCATCCACCACTGTAAAAGTACATGTGTAACAGAAAACAAAGACGAGCATAACACAGTAACCCTCCTTTCATTTGAAGAACGAGGGACCTGGTTATCGCCTGCTCTCACCCTGAGGCTTGTTGAATGTGTTAACAAAAGATTGTGCTGAATGTGTGATTTTTATGTTTTTTGGAAGTAGCTGAGCTCATGAAAGTGATGATGAAAATGGGGAAACTGGTATGGGGGGCTGATGTGCCTGCTGTCCAAAGAAGAAAGTCCTCCCTTTTTCTGTGATTAATGTGATGAATAACTCTCACACACGGTCGAATACAAAGCTGAAATAACAGATGATGTCATGATTTGCTATTTTAAACCAAAGAGTGTGAGAGAGAATTTCAGAAATCCAACATGGAGCATACTATTAGAGGAATCAAGCTATCGTGTGTGTTGTATATACATGTGTATACATGTGTTTTGCTGAAAAGCATCCTGACTCATCTCTTGTTCCCTCCTCGCTCTCGAAGGACTTCAGGAAGCTGCTGAAGAAAGAAGAGAGGCCGGTCCTCATGATGTTCTATGCTCCCTGTGAGTCTGCATTATTACGTTGTTCCTGCAGTGTTAGCAGCTCACAATAACTGGGACAAGCAGTGCTCATTTTGCTATCCTGCTTGCACATATTGTGGGAAACAGTATGTCTGGAAAAACAAGAGTAGCTATTATTGTCCTCAAATATTACATTAACTCACTTTATAAGGTGTCTAAACCGGGGGAGAGAGTACAGTTTAGGGAATAGCTCAATAAACTAGAGTTTGCTTGGTAATACTAAACCGTTGTAATCAATACTGCAATCTGATTATATATATATATATATATATTTATGGCACCTGGCAAACATGACACACTGTCTTAGGGCTGTTCGATATAACGATACAGTGGGGCAAAAAAGTATTTAGTCAGCCACCGATTGTGCAAGTTCCCCCACCTAAAATGATGACAGAGGTCAGTAATTTGCACCAGAGGTACACTTCAACTGTGAGAGACAGAATGTGAAAAAAAAATCCATGAATCCACATGGTAGGATTTGTAAAGAATTTATTCGTAAATCAGGGTGGAAAATAAGTATTTGGTCAATAACAAAAATACAACTCAATACTTTGTAACATAACCTTTGTTGGCAATAACAGAGGTCAAACGTTTACTATAGGTCTTTACCAGGTTTGCACACACAGTAGCTGGTATTTTGGCCCATTCCTCCATGCAGATCTTCTCGAGAGCAGCGATGTTTTGGGGCTGTCGCCGAGCAACACGGACTTTCAACTCCCGCCACAGATTTTCTATGGGGTTGAGGTCTGGAGACTGGCTAGGCCACTCCAGGACTTTCAAATGCTTCTTACGGAGCCACTCCTTTGTTGCCCGGGCGGTGTGTTTTGGATCATTGTCATGTTGGAAGACCCAGCCTCGTTTCATCTTCAAAGTTCTCACTGATGGAAGGAGGTTTTGGCTCAAAATCTCGCGATACATGGCCCCATTCATTCTGTCCTTAACACGGATCAGTCGTCCTGTCCCCTTGGCAGAAAAACAGCCCCATAGCATGATGTTTCCACCCCCATGCTTCACAGTAGGTATGGTGTTCTTGGGATGCAACTCAGTATTCTTCTTCCTCCAAACACGACGAGTTGAGTTTATACCAAAAAGTTCTACGTTGGTTTCATCTGACCACATGACATTCTCCCAATCCTCTGCTGTATCATCCATGTGCTCTCTGGCAAACTTCAGACGGGCCTGGACATGCACTGGCTTCAGCAGCGGAACACGTCTGGCACTGCGGGATTTGATTCCCTGCCGTTGTAGTGTGTTACTGATGGTGACCTTTGTTACTTTGGTCCCAGCTCTCTGCAGGTCATTCACCAGGTCCCCCCGTGTGGTTCTAGGATCTTTGCTCACCGTTCTCATGATCATTTTGACCCCACGGGATGAGATCTTGCGTGGAGCCCCAGATCGAGGGAGATTATCAGTGGTCTTGTATGTCTTCCATTTTCTGATGATTGCTCCCACAGTGGATTTTTTCACACCAAGCTGCTTGCCTATTGTAGATTCACTCTTCCCAGTCTGGTGCAGGTCTACAATACTTTTCCTGGTGTCCTTCGAAAGCTCTTTGGTCTTGGCCATGGTGGAGTTTGGAGTCTGACTGTTTGAGGCTGTGGACAGGTGTCTTTTATACAGATGATGAGTTCAAACAGGTGCCATTCATACAGGTAACAAGTGGGGGACAGAAAAGCTTCTTACAGAAGACGTTACAGGTCTGTGAGAGCCAGAGATTTTCCTTGTTTGAGGTGACCAAATACTTATTTTCCACCCTGATTTACGAATAAATTCTTTACAAATCCTACCATGTGGATTCATGGATTTTTTTTTCACATTCTGTCTCTCAGAGTTGAAGTGTACCTCTGGTGCAAATTACTGACCTCTGTCATCATTTTAAGTGGGGGAACTTGCACAATCGGTGGCTGACTAAATACTTTTTTGCCCCACTGTATATATCGGATGACGATATAAAAACGTCGATCGTTTGTTTCGTTTGTTTCGTGGTGTCGCAAAATAAACTGTTTACGGCAATATTTTTTCATCGTTTTGATGGTCACTGTAGTGGCTATATTAATTTCTTAAAGTTCTCTCTTTCTCTTATATTTAATATAACCACACTACGGACGGACAAGCGCCTGTTTTTATGCGTTGTCGTTAGCAACAACGACGGTAACACCATCGCGTGCCCGCTTGTTTATGTTCCACATAAACCTTTCACAATAAAGCTCAAGATCCTGTTGAGACTTTTCAAAATAAACTGAATCACGTGAAAGAGCAGATTATTTACGGATGAGAAGTAAAAAAGAGCCGCCAGGTGCTAAAAAATAGACCTTAGACTCAAACGTTAGAACAGGCTTTTCCCCGCAGCATGCCGTGTGATAAATACTCACAAAGAAAACGGCGGCCGTTACAACTTATGTCTAAAAATGTATAGTTTCATGCATCTGCTAAAACACTCGACTCCAGCTACATGACCCGCAGCTGGAAACACTTCCCGCAAGTCGAGCTGCCCGAGATTCACAGAATTTACAGAAAATGTTACATTTTTGTGATTTATATCGTTATCGGACGATAGAATTCTTATATCGGGATATGAGATTCTGGTCATATCGCACAGCCCTAACTGTCTCATCTTTCTATGTACTACACGTTTTTTATAATGTGGAGAAAAAAGGACTCCAACTGAGGAGATCCTTCTTTGCTGGTTAACTCCACTATTACAAACACAAATCGGATGCAAAGTTCTAAAATAACAGAGCGCTTTTAAAACAACCCGCGTGTTGCCAGGTCTTTTATCGACTGCTTAAAATTACTTGCTTTGTTCATTGATCAGTCCATGCAAAACAAAAAAAACTAGTTTCACTTTCTAAGAATATAAACTAGAAATAAAGCAACAGATTATCGCTGTCGCTCTTTGTTTGGCAAAATTGTTAAACAATTAAGCCGCAGCGTCTGTCTGAACGTCAGACCTGCTGATCACTTTGCCAGGATAAGAACAGTCGTTTTTGTTCAGCACGCAGTTAATTGTTGCCTCTTATTGTTGTTCAATAGAAAAGACTTCACATGGATTTTTGTTTTTTTTGTTTTTTTGTTTCCAAGCGCTGTGCTCGATTATCCTCAGTGCATCATATCTTTCACAGCAGATAGCATACTGAGAGCTGCTGTTTACCAGGGGGAAAAATCTCCTAGCAGATGATGGAAAATCTTTTGACAGTCGTATAGATTATCATATAGCTGTCAGAGCAGTGTTCCCATTGAGTTCTCTGTAATAACCTCTGCTTCTCTCCTTTGTATTTTGGTTGCAGGGTGCGGCGTTTGTAAGAGAATGCAGCCCATTTTTCAGCAAGCGGCCACGGAGACAAAAGGGAAATATGTAAGTGTGCTAAATCTGCCCCTCAGTCAGTGGGCCCACTGTTGTGTTGCATCACCTGTCTCTGATCTGCAGCCCAGTCATCTTTGATGCTCGCGCATTAAATGAGATGTGTCAGCAGCGAATGTCAGGGATGTGAAATCTGCAAAAGGTACAGACAGACCAAATAAGGTATTTCCTGCAGGTTGTGTTTCCTGCAAAGACGATCTCTCGGGCACAGTACCTGATCAACTTTTGCACCATGTGTTGATTTAGTAGCATAATAACTCAGATGACCTTTAAAAGGCAATTCGAAGGTCCCTATCCTCTCTCTGCTGATTAATTAAGATTTTACCTGTGTTTTGATTGCACAGCAATATGTTTCGAATGATTTTAGCATTTTTAAGCAATGTACAGGAATATGCTGTAGCGGCAGACCGTGTTATGTTTTTTATATGTACATAATTTACATGTTTAGAGTAGTGCTGTTAAAATTACATTCGTTAAAATGACGTTGATGCCATAACCGCATTAACGCGGCAAATCTCCGTTAGAGAGTTAACGCAGATCGCCCTGTGTGCTAACGTGTTGACGCCGTGCAGCGTTAACGAGAGATTTGCCACGTTAATGTCATTTTAACGAGATTAACGCTGACAGCACTAATTTAGGTCCTGACTACTTTTTCCTGTAGTTTTCATCACTGGTGGGAAAGTTTCTTTAGTCTTTTTTTTTTTTTAATTATTATTTTTAACAGTACTCGTGTCGTTTGCATGAGAAAAATATTATCTCATAAACACTTGTCCTTCAAGGATCACATGAAAAGATAATTAACTGCATGTTTGTTTCATCATCAAGCATGCATTCGAGTAGCGAACATTTAAGCCTCTTAGCTGGGAACTGGTACACTGTTTGGGTGTGTGCACGTGTGTGCGAGGCTGAGATAGGGTGAGGGAGTGCGCCTGTACTTCTGTTTATAAGTGAATGCTGAATTGGTGGTCAGCCAAGTCGTATCGCACATTTCTCGCCTCCGTGTCGTGGCACAGGAAGGCACAAAGGTGACGTCTGAAGTTCTGCATCTTGTCAGGGTGAAATAGCTGAAAAAACACAGATTCGTGTGGGGATGTGTTTTGATTGTATTGTTTCAGCTTTTTAGGTTTCTTCTGTGTTCTCTCTCAGTACCGGTTGTGACATATAACATGATTTTGTCAGAGCACCGTCCTTTAAAAGGGAATAAGGCATAGAGTTTGTCATGACTCATACACATTCCTCTCGCTATTTTTTTTGCCATGAGCTGTGTTTGGTACAATATTTATTACAGAGGGAACCTGGGATGCTCCAGCTGTTTGATTTATATCAAATAACCTTCTGTACTGGAGAAATATTTTCAGAACTTTTTACTCATAAGCAGTGGAGTTAGGGACTCTCAACCGTGTCAGTGTTGCCAACTGTATCTGGAGCTAATTTTTACTCAGCATATAATTAGAGGTCGTTTTGAAAAACAAAATATTCTCTCGTGTTACATAATGATGTTTTCTATTTTATCCCCAAACAATATTACATGATAAGATGGAATGCTGTGCAGAAGTCTTGAGCCAGCTCTCATTTCTGTGCATTTTGTTAGGATGTGTGTTCTCTGTCAAAATGATCCCGCACTGCTTCACTAATGTTGAGGTCCAGCCTCTGGGGAGGCCAGTCCGTGATTGACAGTGACCCACTGTGTGTGCTTTTTTCTATCCAGGTATGCTTTTACTTCATTAGCAGTGTGTTTGGGATAATTGCCAGTGTTACATGGCTCAAGGGAAGGCTAAACCATGCTGCCATTCAACTAGCTTTTAGTAATGTGAAATATAACAAAGGAGAAAGAGGAACAAAAAGAGCTCGGATCCTTGGCTAAAGCAAACAGAAGAGAGGGACGACCATGAACCAGCCAGTTAGTTGGCTAGAAATGAGAGCTGGCTAGTTCTGGTAAACTAGACGAATAGACACAAAACCACAAACGGCTCAACCCGTGTCTAATAATAAACAAAGCTGTAAAAGCATCGGTGCTGATGGAGGTCAAGACGGCAGTTACAAACCACCATCCGCCACCTTCTTTGGGTTTTTTTTCCATCTGGCAGCCAATCAGCACTAAGAATAAATTAGATATGTGAGAGAGGAAGTTAATGAGAATGATAATAAAGACAGTAAATAACAAATAATGTTTTTTAAAATATCAACATGATGATCACGGCACTGAGGTCGTGCTGAAAAATGACACTGTTGCCAATCAGGTGCTTTCTAGATCTGGCGGTACTTCATCAAGTTCATGATTTTTTTTTTTTTTCTGGAGCTTTAAGCCACAAAGAGCCTCCACTGTGTTCTACAGATGGCTGTAGACACTCACTGTTGAGCCTGTCTACTGACTGACAATGATTTGAAACCAAAACTACTACTTTGGATTCATCACTCCATCAGCCCTGTTGCCACTGATTTTCAGCCTTATCTCCCCGTTGCCTGTTTAATGCTGAAGTGATTCGTAGGTCTGTGCAAAGGCGCTTAACAAAGGAAAAACAACATTCCTCTAAAAGTAGTCTGGTATAAGAATTGGACTGAAAATGAGTGAAAAAGCATCCAATGTCTTAAGAAAACCTTTAGATGATCTGTAGAAACCCTGGAGAAAGCCTGGCTGCTTGGAAGAAAAATAGAAATAAACGAATAGTGGCTCAAGACTAGGGATGGGTATCGTTTAGGTTTTATCCGATACCAGTACCAAACCGGTACTTTTGAAACGGTGCCGGTGCTGAACCGGTGCTTAAAGAATGGAGAACACAAACTTTGTCCAAAAACCTCATGTTTAGCTGTTTTTTTTGTAAAAAGATAACAATGTTAGCCTTTTCTGCAGCTATGGGGCATATATGGCATCACTCTTGGCTGGAAGCAGTGCTTAAACAATGGAAAAAACACAAACTTTGTCCAAAAACCTCTCATGTTTAGTTGTTTTCCACTTTTTCTTTGGTCACCGAGCGGGATCCTGCACATATTTTCTTTATGTGGGTGTCTAAAATAAACTGTGATTCCTTTTTTAATATAGCTCAGACAAATCACATTCTGTCTTTTCAATTAAAAAGTCAGCAGGAAGTTTATAGCGGTGGTGTTTGATTACGGCCTGCTAATTAACAGTCATTGCACCTGTGTTGTTTCGCAGTTTACACTTGGAGTAATCCGTCTTTGTTCAGTTTGGAGCCCGCCGATGACGACTGACCTGTCTCGATGTTTGATGTTCTTGCTATTTCTTTTCTCTCTCTGCCGTCATTTTGCTTCACATCTTTGATGGCCCATGTCTCATTTTCCCTTTCATATCATTTTTCTTAAGGTCCTAGCAGGAATGAATGTGCACCCAGCTGAGTTCGACGGCCTCAAGCAGGAGTACGGCGTCAAAGGCTACCCAACCTTCTGCTACTTTGAGTGAGTCGAGTCCTCTCATCCGTTTCTTTTTAGGCTTAGTCCCTGACTTCCAAAGCTCAAAACATCAGAGTAGGGCCACTTCAAATAGAAAGTGCAGTCTCTGCCCATTTAAACAGCAAGCAGGCGTGATGGCAGCAGACTCGCAGCTTGCAAAGGGTGACCCCTTAAGGTTTGCAGTTCTTTCGTGCAGGTGCAAAGGAGAAAGTTTCTGATGAACTTTGGGATCCTCTGGCCTCATCCTTGAAAATGTACACTCACAGGAGGTGGTTGCTACTGTCAGGGAATAAGGAGAACACATGGGTGTTGGTGTATGGTTAGCAGTGAAGTAAAACTGAAGGGATAATTAGTTGCTTGACCAAAAAAAAAAACAATTCTTGGCATTTAAAGTGTTTAAAGTCCTGCTTGAACATATATTTATTGCCACAGTCACTGAACCACTCTGCAAATAGGCACTAAATCATTCATCTGACGTCACTCTAGGGTACAGAGATATTGGCCACCAGGGATGCAAAGAAGTTTGGGCTTCGGTCTCACTAGATAAATGGCTCTAACTGTGAACTCATGGAGGCCCAGCTTCCACTCTCACAGCCTTCACTTCAGAGGTTTGGGCAAGCTCATGGAGCCCATTGATCTTGAGTTGCAGTTCTTCATCATGTTGACAATGCATAACAAAAGTAACTGTCTTCCAAAAACGTTACTCTGTGTTGCACTGTGGTGTTTGAACAATCTCCATCAGTCAGTCGCTCATTCCAGGATCTGCACTGTTACCTTCCTCAGGGCAATTTCTTATATCCGTAGCCCCTTTAGGTCCAACACCCTTCACATCCCAGTGGCCATGCCATAGGGTGGGCAGTACTGTGACAATGTATACTGATACAAAGGTGGTTGATCATGTTAAACACCAAGAATATGTTTAATATGATCATCTCAGACACAGAGAGAAGCTCCACCTATTTGTTTTATTTTGTTTTGTTTTTTTGCGAGGAGCTACGGAAGAGAATTAGGGCCACTGGGGAAAAAAGTGGGCATGTCTTATTTTTTCTTCTTTTACAGAATTCTCAGATTAAAGTCAGAATTCTGACTTTAATCTGAGAATTTTGACTTTTTCCTCCAAATTATTTTTTCTCAGAATTCTGAGAAACTTCTGACTTTTTTTCTCAGAAATTTTTTCTTTAATCTCAGGATTCTGGAAAAGAAGAAGAAAAAAAAGACGTGGCCACTTTTTTTTTTTTTTTAGTGGCCGTAATCCTCTTCCGTAAGGGGCATCCAACCAGGAGAAAATCATCTTAAATGGAGATGAATCACAATGTGTTGTTCAGAGTGCAGGCTCATGATAAGATGGTTTTGGTTTGTGAATCATGGAAAAACTTCTTTTGTAGAGTCCGAGAATAAAAATGTGGAGCCAGAAAATTAGCATAACGGGTCCACTTAAAGCTAATATTCAAGCATAACAGAGAAATGTTGCGTTGCCTACTTTGTCTTAATAAAAAAGTGAACTGAGTAACTTAAGGTTTCTTTGGACAATTTCGACAGGGCTTATTTAGTTAATGTGAGATTGTAGTTACCTGTCATTGGAAGGCTTATGATCCCGAAAGTCATTTGCGTATGTAGTAGAGAAGATCTATGACTTTCAAGGGTCATTTGGACTTTAAGCGCTGCTCAAGGGCCAAGTAAAATATTATTAGGCAGAATTTTTAAGCACAAACTCTGATTGCCTAATTCACCGGCTTGCCCTGTAACAATGCACTGCACTGTAACAGTAAGTGAGTAAAGTTTAGCTCTTAAACTGGACAGCCCTTCATTATTTCAGCCTCCCTGTCTTCACAAACACGGCCCTCTGATGTGAAGCGAGCCGTTGCATTGTTTCACACAGCGCCGTTGTCTATGCAAAGACTGCCTCTGGTCCTAATAAAGGCAGCGTTTTAAATTATTAAAATGGTCGACTAAGTAAATGCTTTTAATATGCTGTAGCAGAGTTTTTTTTGTTATCTTTAACAACACCTTAAGGCCACATGTGACATTGATTTAGCACTCTCTTTTAGGTGTTGGAGAAATGTATGCTGCTGGCAATCTGATAACTTCAGATTACTGCTCAGCGCTAGTGTCCAAATATGAATAGACACACAAAATCACAGCTTGCGGCCACATACGCAGCAGGAATAGAGAGTGTGACTGATAGTGTTTGTTAATGCAGACACCCCCACCCCACCCAGCTGGAGCCTCTCTGCACTGTCCACATATTTACAGTGTTGTTAACTAAGTGCTCCCACGCTGTTCTCTGCTTGTTTTGGGGTTTTTTTAAAAATATGTTTGCATTTTTTTTTTCTTGCAATGCAATAGACACCTGGAAGGAAAAGCAGCGAAATTATGTCATGCAGCGAAGGTCAGCTGGGGATCAAGCCCGTAGGCATCGCTGTTTTGTGGGGCACGCCCTAAATATGAGGCTACTGGGGTGCCACCGTGCTCTGCTTCTTTATGTCTCCTGCACTGGCTTTATCATCCTTATTTCCACATTAAACACTCTCTCATTCCAGTCTGGCCTTTTAATTAGACTGGGACTGATTAAGTGCCTGTGTGTGTGTGTGTGTGTGTGTGTGTGTGTGTGTGTGTGTGTGTGTGTGCTCTTGCCTTCTTCCTGTTTGTGTGCACTTCTTTCTATCTCGTGTGTGTACTGTGTGTATGCAGGTACACGGGCATGACCAGCACACTTGTGTGTAGCTGAGCCGGAGCCAGTCCGTTAGCTGCGAGTGCATTAGTGTCAGCACACGGCTAGCTAACGACCATCCGAGCCCATTGGCTTCAGTAATGAGCCCCTCACTGATAAACAGCAGCTAATCACTGCAGGGTAAATCAGCATCAGCACCGTCGGAGTTATCTCTCCATTGCACCCGTTTGCAAGACCAAGTTTTCAAGGTCTTTTAGGTTTTCAGTTACACAGATTAAGAAAGCTTACTCCCCCAGAGTTACAGCACACCTCAAGTTCCTGTCGAATATTCAAACAAAAACCTGGAAGTCTTTCGGCTCCTTTGTCCTTGCCGCGTCCTTTTATGGAAATGCTAGAGACTGTTGGCTAAATGACATTTATTTAAAATTTCCTCTCTTTCTACAAGGTTTCGGTGTACTTTACAGCAGCAGAGATAAAGCAAGTGAATATAGAGTCGGTCATAAATCTCGCTGATTGAATTCCAAGCAGCCACTCTGTGCCGCAGAAGTCGGGTTACTTAAGATGCGAGTTTTAAGCTCCAAATCCACAGAGCGTAATCATGTATCACCTTTTAATAGTGTCCGCTCTGTATTT
This sequence comes from Copadichromis virginalis, assembly GCF_057382275.1. Classification (NCBI taxonomy): domain Eukaryota; kingdom Metazoa; phylum Chordata; class Actinopteri; order Cichliformes; family Cichlidae; genus Copadichromis; species Copadichromis virginalis. The sequence continues at coordinate 9,470,178 of NC_140633.1, forward strand.
GGGGAGCTGTAACTGCAGTCGTCACCACCTTCTGTGTTTTCAAAATCACCCTGCCCAGAGCCAGTAACTACCCACATTGATCCTTCGACATTGGGCTGAGCCGCCATGTCCGCTTCCCAGCCTTGGTTTAGTCACGGTGAATGCAGTAGATAAACTCATTGCTATGAAGAAAATCTGCTTAGGTTTTGAATCTGTCTTTCAGACTGTGAGGCTGAAGAGAGGCCTCGAGCTCATTTCAAATGCATTACGTCGGGTCACTTGCATTCCTTATGTGCACTTTTTAAGCTGAACTTCAAGACAGAGAAAAGAAATTTCAATCTTGTTAAAATTTTTGTCAGAGGCGCAGCTCTCTAAAACATCTGGCTTTGAACTGGTTGCGAAAGGCCCGACTCAGCTCTTTGTCAGAGACACTCGGTGCCATCATAACTGTTTTTTTTAAGATCCTGTCGCACATGACCTGGATTACTGCGACACGACTTTTTCAGTCCCGACTGAGATGTTGTTTCAGCCTCATCTAACAAGAACTGCTGATCAAAAGATGCATCCCAGAAAATAAGTCTTTGTTTTCATTTTGACTCAGTTTTAGCTTGAAAAACATCCAAAAACATCCAAAAGTTCAGTATTTGTTCGTTTTTTTAAAAGAAAAACCTTTGCAAGTTTTATATGTCAGTTTCTTTCCAAATAACTGAAAACAGCACTTATTGAGGCATTATTATCAAAGTAATACCGCATGCATAGAATCAATAAATCTGATATAAACCGCTTAAAAGATTTGCAGACTTTGCCTTAAAATAAGGTTTTTTCCTCCATCTCATAAGTCCAAAAGCAAAGCATACTGAACACACTGACCATTAGTATTGAGCTGAGCTTTAAGAACTGCTGGTGATGTTTTTAGAAGGCATGTTTTGGGTGGGGTGTGTTTTTAAAATTAAATGCAGTAATGTTGCTGTAATGCAAGTTGTTATGTTTACAAAAAGCATCAAATCACAGACGTCTTTGGCAGTGGTTTTCAAACTCACATTGCCAAGTCGTCATTCTGCCCGTTGCTGAAGTCTGCTTTCAGAGACGATCTGGTTTTCATGCTCCTTTTGTCTCTTAGGAAGGGGAAGTTCCTTCACCACTACGAGAACTACGGCGCCACAGCCAAGGACATCGCAGACTGGTTGAAGAAGTAAGTATGGTCCCTGTCACTTCATCTACTGACGATTTTAAGTAGGACCAAGCAGAGGCTTGAAGACGCCCGGAGGAGTTTTAACTAATAAAAACGACACGATGAAGCTTCTGAACTCAAGTCTACCTTCTGCCTCTAACAAGTACCCCCCCCACCACAAGCACACAAACACATCTTAAATGTCAGGCATCACCTTTTCCTTTTGCTGTGCTCTTTCTCACAAACGCTCTCCTCTCTGCTCACCCTGACTCACCTTGCCACAGTGTCATCAATCTACACCTGCTCCGTTCCTGTCTCATTTTTCTTTCTCACCTTGGCTCACACTCTGCCCGTAACCCCTCCGTCTCTTACTGGCAGAAAAGTCGCAACTGTCCACAGGCCTGCAGCCAGAGGGCACAGAGCAAGGCTTTCACAGCTATCGCAGGAAACGGAGCGAGACAGGCAGGGGATGTACTCCGTGTGCCTCTGGGCTCTTATTAGCCCAGAGGCAGAACTCACCATCTCCACTCCTAGACTTTGACTAACTTGTTTATTTAGGACTCAGAGACTGATTTAAAAGCAGTGAGCCAGCTGGCTAAAAAGTCTAATTGCAGCTTATATTTGAGTAAAAAGTTTCTGTTACCTGAATATGCACGAAATGACTGAATTAATATATTAAATCTAATTAATTTTAAACTAATCATGTCCTTAAATGTGCTGCACACAACCACCACAGCACGTAGAAGCTAGTCTCCAGGCGCTTCACATAATAAAAGTAAGAGTTTACAGTATTTTAGGGAAGCAGAGTGTGTAAGCACTTGGTGACAGTGGGGAGGAAATCTTTTTAACTCGAGCAGAAGCAGGCTCCAGGAGAGAGTCTGTCTGCCTTCACCAGCGTAGCTGATTTTCACAGGAATATGTTCCATATGGTTTAAAAAAAAAAAAAGAAAGAAAGTGGAAAAAGCCTCTCCTGCAAGCACCATTACATTTGCAGTTTTTCGTGTCATACTTTTTTTTTTTCTTCATCTGAGATGCTGCACGAAAACGGGAAAAAAGGGGTTTTTGAAGTAAACAGTGCTCAGAGATTTTTCCAGAAGAGTCTATTGTCCTCTTCCTGTAGCACTTTTAGCCGCTGATTTATTTTTCTTTTCTCATTTATCAGTCAAACTTCACATCCTAAATGTTAATGTTGTCATTTTGTTCAGATTCAGCTGTCTCCGATTTTTTTTAATACCCACCTCAGTAGCTTTCTGCGCTCTTTTCTCACTGGACTGAGAAATGCCCTTTGCTGTTTGCACTGACGGGATTCCTACACCTGCCGTAATGAATACAAGTATTCTGGGGGTTGCAGTCAGAAGCTGTACTGAAGCTACTCTGTTGAATTAGTGAAGCCCCTTCCTTTTGTACGCTCCGCTTTAGTCTCTTGACCTCAGCTTGGTGCGCAGTCTGAATTTGTTCATTGAAAGTGTAGTGTCAAGAATAAAAAAGTGGACACAGAAGGAGAGGTAAGAGTTGGTATCCTTGGCGATTATATCTGAGCAGCAAAAGATGTCGTCTGATAAATCTTAAGTGTTATCACTCCCTGATAAACCTTGATCCAGAGCTTTTTATATATCACAGCTGTGTATTAGATAGTTGACGTTGCTGGAGGGTTGTTTTTAGCACTCGGTTTTCACTGTTCTGGTGTTGTTAAATATATCAGCCTCGCTGGCTTCAGTGCACTGGCTCAGGCCAGAGCGTGTAACGATGAGGAAATGCGGCAGAGGAGGGCCGTGTATAACAGTGAGTGTTTATGCTGTAGCCACTCGTTCTTGGAACTGGAGCAGTGTGCTCCACCACACCCACAAAGGTGGGGCTGCTTTTGTCCAGATGTGTGTGCGCGTGTGCGCTTTTGTGACATACTGGGTGGAGTGTGGGCTGCAGCTGTGTCTGATTATATTTAATTTTTCTTTACACAGATTACACATAAGCTGGACTGTCTCTGCTTTTCAGTCTCACCTCTGTTGCCCTTGTTGTCCCCCCCCCCCCTTCCTGTTTTAGTCCTCAGCCCCCCCAGCCGAAGACCCCTGAAGTCCCCTGGTCAGAGACAGACTCTGCGGTCTTCCACCTGTCCGATGAGTCCTTTGACAGCTTCCTGGAGGAACATCCTGCTGCCCTGGTCATGTTTTACGCCCCTTGTGAGTAAAAGAGCAAAAGAGCACGGTCTATATTTATCAACTGCTACACGTAAAATATTGTTATGTAAATGATGCACTTTTTCCCCCACTAAGAGCTGTTTTAAATTTAAGCGAGGTCCAGAGTTCTTTTAAACTGGTTGAGGGGGATGTAATCGCTCGTGTTACAACTGGGGGGTTCGTAAAAGTTACTTCAGCACTCGCACTCAGTGAAGCACTTTTTCTTTCTTTTTGGTGCTTTCTTTCACTCAGTGTTTGATCAGTATTGGACCAACAGTTGATTATAGCGTTTATACGATGGCAAAACGTTTTTGTTTGTTTGTTGCTGTTTTTTTTGGCCCAAAGCCAGAACCCAAAGAAGTTAAATATTTCACACTTTTAGCCGTCGGGAAGATAGATCCGCCTCGCTTCGAGCTGGTGTGTTAGGGCAGCTGTCTCTCACTTGCTGCAGAGATGCACCCTGGGTATAGACAGAGTGGCAGAGGGAATTAACCGTTAAGCACTGCGGTTACGCTCGACTACCTTCAATTCTGACGATACGCTTTGCCAGAAAAGTTTTTCGCTTGTAAAGGGCAAACATGAGCAGTCTGTCAAAACATCTAGCAAAAAGTCCAACGGACACAAAGGCACAGTTGTCAGAGGGCTAGCTTGCGTTTCCTTTCTCGTTGCTATAGTTACTGTAGGATGTGTATGCTAAACAGCCCAGAGCAGCCCACACCTTGTTTACTGATTTTACAAACGTAGGTTAACGATTAAAAATAACCACAATAAGTAATCTAAGTTGAAGTAATCTAACGAAAGTAATCTTCCTGCGCAGTAAGGTCAGACGCGCAGATTTAATCTGCCCTGACAAACAGCTAACTCCCATTCTCACTGTTTCTCATGAAAATGTAACAAAATATCAACACTTGGGAGAAAGAGCATACATATGGACACATTCCACATTTGACATTAAGGAAAATAAGAAGCTTTGTAAAGCGTGTGGATTTTAACATTTTATAGTTTAGTCTACTATAATCGTTTCATAGTTATGCGGTGGCTCTGAGAGGCTAAACGGACTGCAAATTAAGAAAACACCAGCAATAAGAAAATGCTGCGAAAGCACACAAAACACAACGGAAATGAGAAAAACGGAAACAGGAGAAAAAAAAACCAAAAACAGAAATAGGAAAAAACATATTTCCAAAAGCACAAGGGAATTGTTTCTGGGGAGACAATAACCTGACGGACCAGTTGCAGGAACCAAAATATGCTAAGAATTGCGCTGGGAGACAGTGAAGTGGAGGATCTATCATTTTTGTGAGGAAAGAACAGATGAGAGGTCAGTGTGTTAGCCTGACTATTAGCCTAAAAATCCAGTAGTATATGAATCATGAGATTAAAACACACTTACCTAGCATGTTTTGGTTCCTGGAACTGGTCCGTCAGGTTATTGTCTCCCCCTTTTGCAGTGTTTTTCTTATTGCTGGTGTTTTCTTAAGTTGCAATCCGTTTGGCCTCTCAGGGCCACCGTATACTTAGTTGATTAAAACTGAAGTAATTCAAACTGAAACTAAATGACATTTTACACTAAAGCCTCAGTCCAAGCTAACTCTGCACTCATAGTCGCTTAAAGTCACTGAATGTCATTGACTTTCTCTAGTCTTGGGTCGCCCCGTTCCTGCTAGCTGTTAGCTGCTTTCTTTATGGTTTCCCTTTATGGGGGTTTGTTAAAGTACTGAATTGATAAAAATGATACGAGTCAGAGTAGAAGAACCAGTAAAATCTTCACAAAATCCCAATCTCAGTGGAAACTAGTAACATTTGTAGGAAGGGTCGTTGTTGAGGCTGTTATTGAATGTGGTCCCATGAAAAGATGGAGTTTAGGTTCAAAATCACTTACAAAGCCCATGATGGTCGTAGTGAAGGAATCGTTAATGTAATCAAGTCAGATAATGCAGCACATGTGGTACTTGTATATATTAATACATGGAGCGAATGATTTCAGCAGCCTGTCAGAGGAGCTCCTCATTCCTTCCTGCACTGGATAACATTGTGCTCTCGCACGTCCTCTTGGGTCGAACTGTTGTTTAGTCACATAAGTAACATCACTGTTTGACTGTCATGCTCAGTATTAACAATCAGCTGGATAAAGTAACCGAAGGCCGATTGAAAAATGGAAAACAAACTCAAAGACAAAGCGGCTGCAGTAAGTTTCGCTCTTTTGCCCAGCTCGCTCGCACACAAGCTCATCTTCGCAAACCAACACTTCATTGTTTCCATGTGGCTGACATAAGCCTGCTTGTCATCTTTATTCACGCAACATACTTCTGTTGTTACACAGAAATTTGTAAACATGCCAGTTTTCTGTTCAGTAGCTTAGATCCCAGATTGCTTTGCTTTTGTGAAGCCCTCCTGCGTGTGAGGGGGAGGCCAAAAATAGCTTTTGTAATCAGTAAATGTATCACACACACTTTTTTTTTTTTTTAAATAATGGAAATTTATTCAATTTGATTTGACTGTTTTTGACCTTTGTTTTTGTTTTTTTTAGCTACCTGTATGCTTTGGATCACATCACCACCTCCTGCTGTTTACCCCTGTACTCTCTTTCGTCTCTGTAGCTGCTGCCCTCCCTCTGTGCTCATTTTAGACTCGCCTCTGTTAAAATAAACTAATCAGTATAAATAGGATCCTTTAAAGTTAGCTTTAACTATAACAAGGATTCATTGCTTTCACATTTGATCTGATACTTGCTGCAGAGCTTCATACCGCCTGGTTGCTGGGAGCACTGCACTCAGTCCAAAGGGCAAACAGGAGCCCCAGCTGTGATTAAAAACATATCCGTGATACTAACACTGCGGGTGGACCCATTCCCTGCTAAAACTCAGTAATATTTTGCAATACTAAACCCTGTATGTAAATTAACTCTAGCAGTTTCACTAAAGAACTATTGATGCACATGAGTATAGACAAAAAGCATTTGCATTGCACTGCAGCTGCAAACCTTGAATATGGACACTTACTGTGCAAGTCTGGGTTCGAGATGGCGTTTACAACTAAACTGCTTGATTGCTTTGATCCTGGCTTTGATCTCTTTAATGCTTTTAAATGTGTACATTCCCACAGACACACTCCATACTTTTGTAGTAGTTTTTAGTTTTCCCAGAAGAGTGTAAACTGTCAAAACTATAGAAAACAGGGATCAGTTCAAAATGAGTTGCCATTAAAGATGTTAATATAGTTTTCTCAATTGTGTAATTTAGATAAGGGTTAATGCAAAGCACAAGTGTCAACACAAGCTGTGTATGAGGTATGATCATACAGGTCATATGTAATTATTCCAGGACTCCAAACATTAAAATGGAAGCAGTCCTACAGTCCTGAGACTTCCTGTGTGGCTGTTTGGATCATTCCTTTCTGTCTACCTACACATGCGCCAATACTGGATAACTCCAGTGTTTCAAAACAATGGAAGCTAGATTTGGAGAGCAAAACGGGTGATAAGTGAAAAAGTGTTTTGTGTGTGCTGTATTTTGGCATGCACCACAGTTCACGTTCCCTTTCCCTAAACCCTTGAGGTTACAGGAAAATATGGTGTTGACAGCGTCATCCTGGGGGATGAATTCACAGAGCATAATTAACAAAATTAGGAAAAAACAAGGTGCATATGGACCCTGCAGGCTCTATTGTTGTGTCTTTGGCTTGTAGCCAGAGACAAAGCCCTCCTATAAATATATATATTTAAATATATATAAATAAAAGTTGATTTCTCCTTTATCCATCGATTTTCTCCCATTTGTCTGGGACAAGGAGGTAGTAGCCTAAGCAGAGAGGCTCAAATCTCCCTCTGCCAGCAGAGAGATTTCATCTTTCCAGTGTTTCTTGGGTCATCCCAGGTCTTTGCTGGCTTGGAACATCTCGCCCAGGAGATGCCCAAAAGCCATCCTAGTTTCAGCTGGCTCCTTTCGATGTGGAGGAGTAGCGGGTCCATTCTTTGTCCCTCGAGATGACTGAACTATTCATCCCATCTCCAAGAAGAAAGCCAGGTGCTCTTCAGAAAAAACAGTTTCCACTACTTGTATCCACGATTTTAGTCTTTTGGTCACTACCCAAAGCTCGTGATCATTGCCTCAGAATTAGAGGCGCTAATGCACCAGAGTGAACTCGACTCCACCACCTGTTGAAGCCAACAGAACTGAATCATCTGCAGACATGCAAGTGGTCAAAACTTAGAACCTGGTCAGACTTCATGGACCGGTCTCAGAATAGTAGCTGGGCTTGAAATGGTCCAGAGAAACAAGAGACAATGGCATTTTTTATTTGTTTTATTGTTGTTGTTATTGTTATTTTAATGGGCAGAGTCCTGGGACTTCATTGATTATACATGTTTGACTTGAATGAATGACTTTTCAAGCAGGTTTTATTTGATTGTCAGAGAAGAACAGTTAAAATTTCCGGTTTCTGTCTTTTGCTGAGGAAGAAAGCTGAAGAGTGCAGTCTTACCTGGGTTTTTGCATTTATATTGAATTGCCTATTCAGGCTTAAAGCTGCAATAAACTCTCATAGTTTTGCTTTTATTGATATTTACTAAGGCGTCAGGCACCATGGATTACGCAACATAGATTCAGGAATTATTTTATTGTCTTTAGTTTGTGGAGTTGTTTAAGTAAGAAAATGCTTTTTCTTTTTTTTCCTTTTTTTTTTTTTTTTTTTACCCTGAGTGTGCATAACAGCGCTGAAAGCAGACTAATCCTCCCTCTCCAGATGTGGTGTCACAGCTTCACAGATGCTTGTGCTGCACTTGACTCACCCTGTGGACAGCAGCCAGTCACCCACACACACTCCAATCAAGGGCAGTCAGCTGAAACAAGTGGCATCAAACATTTTCAGCGCGCACACGCGCACATACCTGTGACACATCAAATGCATATTTCACACCGTGACAAAACATTTATTACACACAATTACACAATCGCTCTCTCACACACACACACACACACACACACACACACACACACACACACACACACACACACACACACACACAGAGCATTGGAGCTTCGGTGCAGTTTCTTAATGGCCCTGCTTTCAGAGTGAGATTAATGGCCTCCCAAACACCACCATCAGCTTTCATTCTTGTCCACCTTTCTCACCGTCCTCTGTACGGTGCACAGCAGGGGAGCGAAACCTCCAAACGAACCCTCTGTTTCCCAGAGCCGGCCTCATTACGTCCCCGGACCAAAAACAAACATTGCTCATTGTTGTTTGTTCAGATTGTTGTTCCAGCTGATATAGCTGTAAATGACATGATAATGTTTGGTCCCAGACGATTGGGCTTTGGCTGGCTTAACGGGTGGTTCAGAAGCAGCCGCAGGTCAAGCTTACCCCTGCAGTGGGCACAGACGAGTTGACCTTACAACACGAGTTGTCCTAACACATGTAACGTTTCCTGTGACACAAACACCTTTTCACCTTTCTCTCTTTTTCGGTGCATTTCAGTTTGTTTTGGGGGTTTTTTTTATAATAGCTGCAGTGATGTGGAGCCAGGGTGTTCATTTTTTTGACTCTGATCTCTTCACCCCCACATACACTCTGAATCAGCAATATTTCTGTATTTTCCTGTAAGCTCCCGCCCTCCCCTACACACACACACACTTGCACACACACCGACCGTGGCCCTTATGCACCACTTTTTCCCGAATGCCGAGCAGGGATGACGCAGAGCACAGGACGGACGTTTGCTTTTGTCTCTTACTCATCGCTTTGAAGGGTCAGACAAAGTCCTTGAAGTCACTCTGGTTCTCTGGTAAGCCTCAAAACAATCTGCATGATCACACACTACAGTCACTCAGTTGAAAGAGAAGCAGCTTTTCTATCCCACAAGGCATATCACACTTGATTTATAGCTTGCGCCAGTGCTGCATTGTATATTGAAGAAAGAAATTCCTGAACTGTTATGACAAGGGCAATTTAACAGGTTTGGAAAAGCACCAAGTTTGTTTCATGCATCTGTGCACAACAGCACTGAGCACATTCACACAAGCGCTCATCCCTGATCAAACGGCATATTCATAAGATCTTAAGACAAAGCGTCTTGTACACTGGGCGATAAATTACTGTGTTATATATATTTAAAAGTTGGTTGTTTTTTTGTTTTTGTTTTTTTATTGTTTTTAAATCTACAAATAAAATGTTTGCTAGTCACTCACTGCTCATGCAACATTAAATGTACCGCTTACATCAAACACAGTTTATTTACAGCAAGCTATACGCTGCAAATTGTGTCTTCTGCTTCTCGATGAAAAAAGGGTTTTTGGTAAAACTGAGATTTGTTGTGATTTATAACGAGGGGTTGATGATCTACTGAAAGTTTCCAGAAGCCTGATCACAGATTGGCTCTAATGACTATTTGTTTTAAAACTTGTAACTTTTATTGCATTTAACATATCAGCCATGCTACAGTGTTTTAGTCCAGGACGTTTTTGGAAGGTATTCCCTCCCACTCGTTGCCAGATTTGGTCTCATCAGCCACAACATATTGCCAAAACATTATAACTAAGCTCACATAGCTTTGTGGTTCTGTTTTTCTCATGTGGGTAATCTTCCCCCCCCCATTGCCACGGCTTCCTTTTGTAATAGATTTTGCCATATTTTCTCCCATCTAATCGTCAGTCCAGGGAAAGATGTACCTTTATAGCCCTTATGCAACACTTGTTCCAAATCCCGAGCAGGAACAACGCACTTGTGTTCTTCCTCTCTGTATACAGCCATTTCATTTGGTGCACCTGCTCAACTGCCTGTCAGTGAGCGTTGGGGCTCAAGAGGTTAAGTGATTGTAAATGAGGCTGTTGGTGCCAGCTTGAAGCAGATGGGCTACAGCAGCAGAAGACCAGACCGAGGGCCACTCCTGTCAACAGGAAACTGTAGTTGCGGTTCACACAGGCTCACCAAAACAGAAACAAACAATTACCTGGTTTGATGAGTCCTGGTTTCTGCTGCAACATGACCAAACGACATGAGTGCATGGATCTGCCTTGTAACAATAGTTTAGGCTGCTTGTCCAGTGTCAGGGTGTGAGGTTTATTTTCTTGGCAAAATTTATTCTCGTAGTACCAACTGAGCGTTCTTGTCACACCACAGTCTGAGTGCCTTTGCTGACCATGTCCATCCCTTTCCCGCTTCCACCATGACAACGCACCATGTGACAAACCCCATTTCAAACGTGTTGCTTGAACATAACGGTGAGCCTCCACAGTCACCAGATCTCTATCTAAACGAGCGCCTTTGGCATGTGTTGCAACTGGAGATTTGCATCATGGATGTGCAGCTGACAAATCTGCAGCAGCTGTGTGATGCTGTCATGTCAACATGGAGCAAAATCTCTGAGGAAAGTTTCAGTAGAGAAAGTTGTTTTAGTAGAGACAGATTATTTATGACTCTGTTAAAATATTTGTCTTGACTTAATTTGTTTTCATTTTTAAAAGACCCAATAAAAACCCATCAGTGTGGATGTAACCACAATTTTCTTACTTGGAGACAAACACACTCAAACTATACCTTGTGCACAGATCCCTGAGAGTGGAACATGTAGTAAGCAATCAAATATGACTTAACTCTCCTTGCAAACATGATATACTCTTGCTGCCTCGCTTACAGTTTCACCCTCAGCATGCTAGCCGTGCACCCTCTGGCAAACCAGGGTGAAGCAGCAAGACACCAGAGAATTACACGGGTTGGTTGCTTGATTCGCCCAGACAGCTCTGAGCGCGTAATGCTCTGCAATCTCTGCAGAGCATTACGCGCTCAGAGCCAATCTTCTAGGGTTGAAGGTGTTTCTTGAGAAATGTAAGCGTATGCTTTGATTAGATTTAAGAGATGATTTCTTGTTCTTGTCTCATTCATGTGACTGTTTTAGTTGACTGGTTGAAGGAGCTGGGTTTTGTTAGCTGGCCATAGATTCATCAATAATGATTGGAATAAAGGTATGGGGCGATCGTGGCTCAAGAGTTGGGAGTTCGCCTTGTAATCGGAAGGTTGCTGGTTCGAGCCCCGGCTCGGACAGTCTCGGTCGTTGTGTCCTTGGGCAAGACACTTCACCCGTTGCCTACTGGTGGTGGTCAGAGGGCCCGGTGGCGCCAGTGTCCGGCAGCCTCGCCTCTGTCAGTGCGCCCCAGGGTGGCTGTGGCTACAATGTAACTTGCCATCACCAGTGTGTGAATGTGTGTGTGAATGGGTGGATGACTGGATATGTAAAGCGCTTTGGGGTCCTTAGGGACTAGAAAAGCGCTATATAAATACAGGCCATTTACCATTTACCATTTAAAGGGGTATGTTTACCACTGTGTTGCATCACCTGCTGTTTTAGCAACACTATAGGAATGAGAAAGCTTGGTCTGTGTGGAGACCAGCTGTTTTAGTTTTGAAAACAAAATGTTAAGCCATCGTCCCTACAGGATATCTTTTGTTTTCTTTTTTTATTTTATTGCGCGGCACTTTTTCTGTACTGCATCTCGGATACAGTACTATTATGGATGGTGAGCTACTCTGACGGTTTGTGTCTTTAAATGGAGTGACACAGATGCTGATATGTAGTACTCTTTGCTTCCAGAAATGGTCCTGAGCCCATATCAGTTTAATCCACTGCCTGAGGGCCCAAAGGTCTCAGTCAATACTTATTAAGCTTTCCAAATTCCTTCAATCTTTTATTTATTTATTTTGGTGATGTAGGCAATAAAATCTGCACACTTTGTGAAACATTGCTTTTGAATTGCTCCCATCTTTACCTCTGAAGTACTCAGCCTCTCAAGGTTGCCATTTTTTTCAGTAGCCAGTCAAGTAAAAACAATGTTAACTAATTAATATTTTTAAAATTATTTTCAAATCCTTTCGTTCTGATTTGAGTTATGTTTAAATGGCACACTTTGTCCTTTAACCTCCTAAGACCCGAACTCTTCCACGGCATGCATTTTTAATTTCTCTTTGATATTTGGGCTGATTGGGACCTGATGAATGTAAAAACAAAGAATCACCGGATTTTTTTTTTTTTTACCCGATGTTTGTTTCTAAGAAAAATGAGAGCCACATATGAGGATATTCGTTTTAAATTTGTATAAAACAGAGGCAGTATAATGTCCTCGTAGGTGGATATCAGGCACTTGGAGAGCAAAATTGAGTATTTTGGTCTAGACAACCCAAAATGTGATGTCCACATATGTGGACGCCGGGTCCTAGGAGGTTAATGTTGTTCTCTGTGCCTTATCTTGATTATAATGAGCACATGTTCCTGTAAAATACAGATATTCTTATATCTAAATAGCCGCTTCTGAGGGATTATTTAAAACGTATTCAGGGCTAGGTTGAACTGAAACACTAGCAGATGTTGTTATTTTGTTGATTTTTCTTTTTCTCCATTTGCTGTCTAATCCTTCCGTCAGTCAGCCTCTAATGTGCATTTTTTAACTCTTTAGGGTGTGGCCACTGCAAGAAAATGAAGCCAGAGTACGATGAAGCTGCTGAAATACTCAACAAGGGTGCAGATGTAAGTCTCTCGACCTTTCTTTGTTTGTTTACAGCATGCATATCTACAGGCCTGTGTGCTTCATATCTCAGACTCTACTGAGCACACACCATCATGTGTCATTAGCAGATCATAATACAGCTTGACACGCTGGTCAGCCTGTCCAACAGCCCAGCTTTTGATGTGTTTCTGATTAGTGGGCCGTGTTACTCACCTCTCCTCTCCCCCCATTCTGTCCTCAGTGGTAATCTAACACTCCCCAGCCAGGGGCAGGGCCTATAAAACTGTAGCCTGGTGACTGTAGCAATTATCTCACCCGTGAACGTCCCCCCGGCCCGGCGCTTGGACCTTGTCCTTGTGGCTTTCTGCCCAGCACTGGAGGTCAATGGGAAAAGCCTGCACATTATCTAATTCGAATGGACGGGAGCCACTGTCACCCTGAGCTCTTTAGACCCAGCGTATCATTATTTTTCCCCCCTTGTTTTTCTGCTAATGTTACTGATGTTTCTAATGCAGTGCTTTTTTTTTATACACAGATGGCGTAATCTTTTTCCCAATGTAGCTGGTGTCATCAGATAGGCTAGACTGAGTGACCATTTATGCTCTAATTGAAGAGATTAGTCTATAGATCTTATTTTACCAGTGCCCTGTCTGCTTTTGTAACGTCTGCAGAGTCCGGGTGTTTTGGCAGCAGTGGATGCCACGGTGCATAAGGCTGTGTCGGATCGCTTCAAGATCTCTGGTTTCCCAACGGTTAAGTACTTCGAGAAAGGTGAAGAGAAGTACACGCTGCCACAGCTGCGAAACAAAGACAAGATCATCGAGTTCATGCACAAGTGAGTCTGACGCTTAACCGACAGCTTGATCGCTTCAAAAGTTGAGCAGTTAAGTGAAGCACTGATTGGCCGTAGCACCGGCTTTTCAAGACTTCCTCCCACTGTGAGAGAATAATCTTTGGAAAGGGTCAAAAAGTAATGGACTTGCAATGACATCAGTCCAGCTGTGGCATCTGCAGGCTCCATAAAGTCATAGTCTGCAATCACAGGTCAGCAGACATAATTTTATATCAGGCTGACATAAAGTGTGACTCAGTGTGAGTTATATCACCGGTAGTTACATAGTAAGCTTTTATTCATTTATTCCTTGGCCCACAAAATAAAGACAAAATCTTGGTAGAAACTGTATTTATGTTACCTTTTCTACAGTAAATCTGAGGCAATTTCCCCTTCCCTGGAGTGCACGTAATATTTTCACTTTATTTCATCCCCCGCAGTCCACAGGCGCCTCCTCCACCGGAGCAGTCTTGGGAGGAGAAACCCTCCAGCGTCAGCCATCTTGGGTCGGAGGATTTCCGAGAGGCTCTGAAGAAGAAAAAGCACGCTCTGGTCATGTTCTACGCTCCCTGTAAGTGTCTTTAATACTAAAATCAACTCCTTTCAGCATCTGCGAACAAAATCAGAAGGAAGCTCTTACACAAACATCTGGAATGGCTGAAAGCCTCATCTGTAACTGGCAGCTTTCGCAAGCTCTTGAATTTCATCTGCTCGGGCTGTTGTGATGAAAATATCAAACGTCTGTGAAGCTGTCGCAGCCGCGTGCGATCGCAGCTTCGTCCTCTTGAACTCTGTGCGATCGTAGCCTGGACTTCAACCAGCGTGCATACGTAACTCTGAGCTTCTTGCCAAACCTCGTCATTGGGCAGTATATAAAAAAGCCACACCTAAGCCACAGGGAGACTGAGTCATATTACTAAAAGAAATATGAACAAATCACTTTTCCACCTTTTTATATTTTCAGCCCTGAGAAACAGACAAACAACAGATTAGTGACTGGACTTCCATGAAAGAAAAGGCAGAAATCTCTGTTTTCGACACGCTTCATATGTGTCCTCATGCAAAACACAGGAGGAATACAGATTAGGAAGGCTAATTATCAATACACACAGACTCACACATGCACCTCTGTCCCTGTTAGGGAGGTTTTTTTGGCCCTTTTTCTGCCCTTTGTTTCTGATGAGGGCTTCAAAGCATGCGACAGGGCACAGCAGTCAGGCTGCTTCCTCTTCTGGGCCCTTTGGTGCTTCCCTCTACAAAGAGATGCTCCAGATGTACATCAGGCCGCGTCAACCTGCCGCCCTCCCAACTCGTCCGCCCCATCTGCACCTTGCTCGCTGGTGTCTTATTAGTGAAGGAGCTTGTGCTAATGGAGCATTTGATGAGATACAGCTGCTTTCTAAAACATCAAGGCTGGAAACGCTTCAGACAGAACAATCGATATAATTTTAGCAGAGGCTTGGGCTATTATCCTTTAGCCTCAAATCTGCATAATTGAACCCTAAACTAAAATTTAATGCTGGAACATCATCTTTGTCTCCTTTCGCATGCGTTCTGTGTTAAATTAAAGCATTTTCTGATTCACTGAATACCCATTTGTTGGCCCGCTGTATACTGTTGATCGGCCAGTTTGAGACATAACACTTTGGCGCGTTTAATGTTCTTTTTTTTTTTTTTTTCCTTCCGTACTTTCCACGATTCATCGGACTAAGGGGAGATATTCAAATCCAGGCTGTTACAGCGCATCCACAGGGCGGTTACTTTGCATTCATCAACCCTCGATTTCACTCAGATTCACTCTGTCTGCGATGGTAATTATGAGAAAGAGGAGTTTAAATGTGCAGGTACAGTCAAGAAATGAGAACTGCAGGAATCATTATCAACTCAAAGTCATTTTTTACCTGTTTTTTGATGACCGAAGGTACAGTAAAATATAAAGGCTGAAAAATTCCTGTACTTGCCATGCAGAGCAAAACCCCGTTCCTTTCTTCAGTTTAACTGCTAATTTAAGGCAGTCTCTAAGCTGCACCAGGGAGCTGCCTGATCAGCCTCCTGTTTCCTTCTGTGAGGGAAAGACGCGGACAACGATTGTATTTTTGATACACCAGTTTCAAAATTGCGACAGGACATTTACAGGTTTAAAGGCCATTTAATGTTGCAGCTAAAAGGGTAATTCAGCAGGAAATGGGTTGTGAGCGGTGCTGAATGCTCTCTTAGGGAGACTGCTCTGAAAGGGTTGGCAAATGTGTACTTGCACAGTTGACATATAATCGAATTGAGAGAGAGTTATGTGTGCGTGCGCGCGTGTGTGTGTGTGTGTGTTTGTGTCTATGATGCCTGTGGACATACGTAGTCAGATATGTCCACTTGCAGCCTGTGAAAGAAATCTTAATAGTGCAGCTTATAGTGATATTTTATTTTCTTCTTCCCACTTGTGATGTCAGTTTGCCAGATAGATTTCCTTCTGCATTATGACAATAATCAAACTGTATATAAAGGATGGACTTGGCTTCTAGCTCTGAAAAGTGAAGCCATTGTGAAAGTGGAAATTGACTGGTCTGAAAAAAGCGGCCGGCGAGTCTGGTTCATTGAAAGCAAAAGACAAAAACAAAATGATAGCTCTCAAGACTTTTGCACATTATTGTACTGTATATTTTTTCTAATCGTAAGCATGGGTACAAAAGAAGTCTGAGTTATAGAGAAGTCTGTAGAAAAATGAGCCTCGGGTTCATTTGATGAGTTCAAATAGTTTTGGGTGAGTTTAAAGTTCAAATTTAAGTCATTACTTTGAAATTGTATTTATTAAGAAAAATGTTTATTTTGTAAATTACACGCCTTAATAGAAGGGCTTTCCTAATGGCGCCTACGTCCATCTTTGAAATACAGTCTGTGACCTGAACACAAGTGACATCCATGGGGGAAAAAGGCCTTTGCTGCTTTTGTCTAAAAGAGCATCTTATCCCTGTCCGGCACCTTTGAAAAGAAATGGAACACCATCGGGCCTTGTTACCTAAAATCCTTCTCTGGCCTCTAGTTTTGTGGCCAAATTGGAGAAACATCCCCTGCAGCCCCTTGCAAATATTTGTAATGAAAAGCCTGAAACCAGAAAACTGTTGCAGCAAAAGATTCATGGCCTTGGGGGAAAGCATGTTCAAGCAGGTTCTCCCATCATTTTTCAGTGACTGAAAATCCATTTATTGAGTTAGATGACTCAGATGTTTAGCTAACCGTAATATCTCCTGATCATTCAGCCGGGTGTAGGGACTGTATCCGCAGTTGGCCGACAACTCATGTCCCAAACGTACCATCAGAATTTGCTCTGGAGAGTCGATTGGACAACTGCCACAGCCTTATGTAGACCTTCAAAAAGTAACAAATTCTTTTAAGCATATTGTTCATTATGCTTCAGGGTTTAATTAGCTTTTAACCCTAACTCGGCACATGAAAGTGTCTTGCTAGTCACCCACTGCCAAGCTGCTTTCTTCTTCATGGGCAATTTATTTGTCACCACAAGGGGTATCCTTGCCTTTTCTTATTTCCAAAAGGGGCAAAGGGTTGTTTTTAATTAACAGAAGAAGGACTGCATACTTGACATTATCAACAAAAGATTAAAGCAAATGAGCAGGTCTAAGAAAACGTCACATTTCAGCAGAAACTGAGAAGAAAAGTTGTCAGAACAGCAAACAGTCTCCCAGTACAAAAAGTCATCACTCTTTTATTAATGCACTGCAGCTAGAGTTGGAAAGGCTTCCTCCTCCTGGTCAGCTCTGTGGACAGTTAATCATCCTGCCTCCACCTACAGAAAACAAAAGAGCTGTCTATAAATGTGCTCTGTAGGTATTGGCATACTGTATATGGAGTGCTGTTGGAGTACAGAGTCGGGGAGGTAGCGTTTATGATGCCAATAAATAGATCTACAGTCTCTCATAATATAAAAGTGACCTTGTTAGTAACCGGCAGTATATACTTGCATGTGTTCTGTGTCGTCTTTCGGTATAATTCTCCGTTTAGGGCATGAAGCTCGGTTTTGCGGTGCAAATGTATGATGATAATAGATATAGCTGTGATAACAGCCCATCTGCTTGTTCTTTTCCAGGGTGTCCACACTGTAAAAACGCTGTCCCCCACTTCACCACCGCAGCAGAGCTCTTCAAAGAGGATCGCAAGGTTCGTGTTGCTTTTTCACATACTCACTTAGATATGTGATTACTGGCTCTGATGGCGGCGCAAAGATGCCTCTAACTGGAGCTGTGCTTACAGTAAACATCACGGTTTTAGGTAATCGGCTCACAGTTAGAAGATCGGTATTGATTTGAATAAATATTGATTTGAAACCTTTCCGCGCAGTGTTCAGGCTAAAGTTAAAAAAGACAAATAAAACAAATTCTAGCTGCTTTTTTATCTTGTTTTGCTGTATCGTGTCTTTCACAACAAATAAAATAGTTATTTTAAAAGTAATGGAACAAAAGACGCAGATTTAGACCAACAAGGGACCTGATGTTGCAGAAACAAAATATTACAAATGACATAACGTATTTCCACCGTGGTCTTGACAGGCCGTAATCCTGTGTGTCTGCTTTATTACAGTCTTTCGTGACAGGCTGTAGTCATTACTAGATCTAATTTCTTCCAGGTTCTATTCAGTTACACTCAGGCTCAAAGCTTATCACTGTGAAATTATTAAGATCTTGTTTGTTTGCTTGTATTTTCCATCTTTAGGTTAGAAATGATTTCTTTCTTTCTTTCATTTATTGTGTTTGTGTTAAGCGTTCCCTGGACATACACAATATATCCACTCACCAGCCACTTCATTAGGTACACCTGCTCAGCTGCTCATTAATGCAAATATTTAATCACCAAATGTAAAACAAGCGTCAGAGAGGAGAAAGAGGGTTATTTAGGTGACTCTGAATGTGGCATGGTTGTTGGTGTCAGATAAGCTGGTTGAACCTTGAAGCAGATGGGATATTTTCCTTGCAAACCTTTGGCCACATAGTACCAGCTGAGCTTTGTTCAAATGCCACAGCCTGCCTGAGTGTTGTTGCTGATCATATCTATCTGTCTATGTGCGCAGTGCACGCATTTTCTGAAATCTCAAATCATCTGAAATCAGTTACTTGAACATGATAATGAAACCTGATCCCACCTGGCTCTAGAACGGTGTGCCTACTAAAGTGTCTGTTAAGTATTATCGGGAGGGGAGGGGGGAATATGTCACATTTTGGGAATTCTTTTCCAAAGTGGACCACATAAGTTGCACTTTAAAGATCTGAATATGTTTGAAATGTTCAGACATCATCATGATTCACATTAATTTATCCTCTGTAGTCTTCACAGATGCTTTTTTTGTATTTTCTTACAGCTTGAAAGGTGTTAGTTATAAAAACAAAAGAACGAGCATTTGCAGAGTAAATGCATTTGCATATTTGATGCAAAGTTATCAGAAAGTCTTTCGATTGTCGTTAACTTGAGAATTCACATCTTTAAAATGGTAAATGGCCTGTATTTGAATAGCGCTTTTACTAGTCCCTAAGGACCCCAAAGCGCTGAAAGTCCTCTCGCCCCATTCCTAATAATTGTTTTCATGTCTCACACAGGAATAACTGGTAATTGGCTTCCACCTATAGAAGGCTTTTGACCTTAGTTGGTTTTTACATAGTGTTTGACAAGCGCACTCAGAACAGTAGCAGAGGAGCTGTAACTTAGGGTTCAGTGTCTCCACTCCACTCCAGTCCACTCCAGTTTGACCATTTAGATGAAGCACCACACTGTTGCATCAAATTTTCTGCAGGCTTGGGGTTTGGAGGTTAATGGAGGTTCATGTAGTGGCAACAGGACACACTCACGCTCATCCTCCATCATCCCCACTCCCTCTCGTTACTTACCCTCAGGGACTCATGTCCTGACACCCTCCCACTCTTGCTCATTTCTGTTAATACCCTCTGACTGCAGGGCTTATTTCCAAACCTCTTAAACCACAACTGTGTGACTCACTCTCTTGCTCTCTCTCCCTTTCAAACATGCAGGAATTTTGGACACGTGTCAGGCAGCGCTCGAAGCTAAAGTATCAGATTGAAGTGACAAAAAAAACCCATCTAATTGCTGCCTTATCATTTGTGAAGTCTCATCAAAATGCTTAATGCTGAATAGCTGTTGTTCCAGTATTTCTCGGACCGTGTTGCTGTCTCAGTTGTTTGGAATTTTTCTAAATCAATGTCAGATGGTGTCCTCAGCAACTTAGCCATCTATTTTTCTGAGGCAATTCTTTGTAACATTTCTCAATAACATTAATCTTCAACAGATGAAAATGAAAATGCTTTAAACCTTTTTTTTTTTTTTTCCTTGGGAAATTTGGATATCAGCTGCAACTGTAACACATCATTTCATTTATTCATTTCTGCAGAAACTCACACTCGCTTCCTTCATTTCTAAATACTGAAGTAGATCTGTGCATTTATAAATAACCATAATTTCAGTCAGATCGAATGGTCAATGCCCGACAAGCCAAAATAATAGAGCTGAATATTTAAAAAGAGGTTTGTGTGGTTTTAAAAGTTGATGGATTTAACCCTTAAAAATGTATATTTAAATTTAGCCATAAATCTGTTTAAATTAATCTTTTCTTGCACTTCCGCTGCTTTTAGTGATTGAGTTTATTTTTTTTGAAAAAAGGATCATGTATAATAACATAAATGTTACCATTTGATGCATTGTATCAGAGTTAGCTAGAAGCTCATTTACATCTGCAGTTGCTTGGCAGATTACATGCAGAAGGTTTTCTGCTTCTTTAGCCCAACTGCTTCGAGGTCTGCTGCTGTTTTCAGATCCCTCACTTTAAGACTTTTCAATTCCAGTAACTTTTTGTTTGCACCTTGTAAGATTTTATCTTGTAAGGTAACAACGATTCTTACATTTTCCATCAAGAAACACACAACATTGATAACCTGACCACATACTACAATATTTACTTTATATTTTAAGCAAGACTTTCGCAACAGCCAGAAATGTACTATGAGACTCAGTATTTGGGACCACAACCTTAAAGCAGATCCTTCACGCTTTTTCTTATTTTCTGTCATATACACTCACCAGCCACCTCACTAGACTGACCTGTTAAACTGCTTGTTAATGTAAATCTCTAAAGACATGGAGACACAACAACCTGCTGAAGTTCAAATCAGAATCTCCACAGAAAGGTGATTTAAATAACTGAACATGACCCACCATGTGTGGCACCAACACAGTAACTTAAAAAACGTCTTGTTGAGACCAAGGCCAAAGTTTTTTGTAGGTTAGAGCAGCAGAAGACCACACAAAGTACCACTGTCCGCTAAAAACAGGAAACAAAGGCTACAATTCGGCAGTAGAAGACTGGATAAAAGTTGTTTGGTGTGATGAGTCTGTTTCTGCTGCACCATTCAGATGGTTTGAATTTGAAAGCATCAGTCCTCTTTGCCTTGCATCAACAGTTCAGGCTGCTGCTGGTGGTGCAACGATGTAACAGTGTGGTGGATAGCTTCTTGTCCATTTGGGGACCCTGAATATGAATTTACCACTGTCTCTGACCATGTCCATCCCCTATGACCACAGTGAAACCATCTCCTGATTGCTGCTTCCAGCAGGACAATGCTCCATGTTATAAAGCTCAAGTCATCTCAAACTGGTTTTGCGAACTGACATTGAGTTCGTTGTCGTCAAATGGCCTCCACAGTCACCAGATCCAATCTTCCAATAGAGCACCTTTGGAATGTGCTGGAATGTTGTTGATTCCAGAGGGCGGAGAAGAATAGCCAGACTTCATCAAGCTGAGGTGAAGGCAATAGAAATTCGAATAACTACTCATTACAATCAAGTTATGCACAAGATAGGCTGGTTCTAACCTTGTTAAAGTTCAAAGTAGATGGCCTACAACACCAAGTTCCACTCCTGTTAGCTAAGATCAGCAAACTGAGGCTAAAGATTGCACAGGCTCACTAAAATTTGACAACAGAAGATTGGAAAAATAGAGGGAGGAAAAAAAAGGCATCATGTCAAAGCTCAGAGCATTTCAAACTGGTTTCTTGACCATGACAATGAATTCACTGTCCTGAAATGGCTTCCACAGTCACCAGATCCCAATCCAATCGAGCACTTGTGTAATGTGGTGGAGCGAGACAGTATGTGCTTCTTGGGTCTCATTGGCAGAGATGGACTTAATTCTGTCATCTCTGGGAGCTGAGCAGGCCACACCAACCTGCAGTTCAGACTTTCTTGGGGCATCATTTAGAACAAAGAGGGTGGCCTTAAAAGAAGAGAGACTGAAGTGTCATTATTGAGACAGTTGGAGCTGCACTCAGGTCCATTGGAAGACTGATTTAGCAAAGCAGGATATGAACATAACAAATCCACTTTAAGTTGCTTTAAACCATACCTTGAGTTTCGAGGTTATGATGAAAGTAGCACAAGCTGCATAATCAGGGGACCTGCATTCGTGTGGAAGTCACACAGATGCACAGTTTTAAGATGTATTTCCCTCTTGTCGTTCCCCCAGTGGCCAGAGGAGATTTGAAGTTTTGTTTGAACAGGACTAAATCTGCATAGTGGGTACTTGTGTTTACTTGGCAGTTCTCTCTGTTTATCAAGACAAGCCCCAGTGTATTATGCCAGACCGGTGTTGATCACAGTCTATTAACTGCCCTTGCCTCATTTACCAAAGACTAACACGGGCTTAGCTGCAAGCTTTGAAGACATAAACAATTAAAACTCCACATTCTGCTGTATATCAGCATGGGAGCCGTGTACAGGGTTTGTTCCATGCTGTTCTGTCTTTTCTCCAAATTCCAATCAATACCAGCGTTAAAGGTGCACATGGGCTGGAACAGCACTGCGATGAGAACACAGTTTCATTAGGGAATTTAAGGATTTGCTTAATATAACCTACCCTGTGGCTGCTACTCTACTGGTAAAATCATAGAGAAGCACACTGGTTCGTCTTGACCACAGCGCTGCAGAAATCAAGATTTCCCCGTGGAGCTTTTGACCTCTGCTGGCGCTTTGCAGTTGTTTTTGTATGCATGGCTCCCTGTTAGGGGTTCTGCGCACATCAATGAGGAGCTGTATATGGTCCAATCTACACAAACTACCAATGATGTCAACCTCTTTCAGTCACCAACAGGTGGTGGTAATGTGTGGAGATGTGATGCAATGCTCGAGCAACAACGGGGAATGAGTTTGGCTTTTGTGTTTTTCTGTATTTATCTGCAGGAAATTTGTTTCATCTTTTGAACACTTTGTTAAGTTCAATGCCTTGTTCTCTTGCTATGTTAATTCACTAGTTTCCTGCTTATTATTAGTCTATAACCCAGTCAGAAGTAAATACAGGAGAATTGCTGATACTGATACCTATGAAAGCCTGTTTCCATCACTAAAAAAAGTATCAATAACTCGAAATTTCTTATTATCCGGAAGGATATGGCGCAGGAGAATGCACACTCAAAACCAGATCGCAAGAAATTGGCGCTTTCGAGAGTACATTTGCTGATATGTGATTGATTTAGCTAATAACACAAGGATTTCATCATTTGTGAAGTCACGCTGAAAATAATCAGCAATTTGTGCATTCATGACTGGATGTAATACTGGTAGCTTAGCTGTAGCATTTGTAGCTGAGGGCTTCAGCTTCCGGGTAACAAGGAAATGACGTCATTCCCGTAGATTACAGATTGGCAGCACTAACTTGAAATTTCGAGTTAATAAGTCGAAATTGGCTTCCATAGAGATACCTTTAACCAATTGTGTGTGAATGTGTGTGTGAATGGGTGGATGACTGAATGTAGTGTAAAGCGCTTTGGGGTCCTATGGACTAGAAAAGCGCTATACAAATGCAGGCCATTTACCATTTACCATTTAAGTCAGCTTATGTAGGGGAGAGCAATGTGTCAGGATTTATGTGATGGTTTGCAAATTCCAAGCACATTTTAATGACCACTGAATCACTGTGATTTGTACTTTACACAATATTTAGTTAACCCAACACACCTTTCAGCTTTTCATGTATTTTGAACGTTCATATGTCAATGAACAATATTCTTCACTCTCATTGGTAGTCCCTTCAGTCACTCCTCATTGAAGTCATACAGTCTGTGGTCTGTAGCTGCCACGTCACTGCAAATCACCTCCAGTGTGTGCACAGCTGTAGTAACTTGTATATTAGTTCTTTGTAAAATTTGTTTTTTATTACCATAAGGCAGAGAAGACCTTTTATAGGTGTTTATATTTTTATATTTTATCTTAATCATACTGAGTTTACGTGTAATAAAATGTACAATGTAAATAAAAGTGCTATTGCCAGTCCCCATTACTCAGTTGATGCTTGTGTTGCAGCTACAATAAATCAAAGACGTGGTGTGTTACAGTAACCCCTTCAGTGCTGTGTCACTCTTTAATATGAGCTAATGTATTCCTTGAGGTGGTTTCAGTCCAGCGTATGCAGATCCATGTTAGATATTACAAGCACAGGTACTTTGTTGTTAGAACAGAGGTAGCTCTGAGTGTAGCTGTACCTCTTTGTTCCTCGGTTTGACGCTGGTAGAGATACTAGGCCAAATGGTAATATGCTGCCCCCTAAAATTTCACTATCCAGCCAATAATATGATGTGGGGTCCTCTGTCACTTGAAGATGAATCAATAACGGAATTGGCTGAGGACCTTTTGAAGAACAACAGCTCTACGACTTCATTTTCTCCTGTCAATTCACGGCAACTCTGATTGATTGCACAGGGATGAGCATTTGGAGGGAGCCTGTAGTTACATTATACCCCTCATTGCAGCTACAGTGCCATCTCTAATGCTGCTGCTGCTTAAAGCACACTCTATGTATCTCAAATTGCCCTAACTTAAAGGTGGTTAAAGATTTCACAATTAAAAAAAGAAAAACACGTAGTGCTCAAGATCTTGTGGTAAATTGCCCAGGTATACAAAGAAGAGGGTAATTTTTGGTGGTTTCACCTTCATTTCTGTTGACTATTGTGCCTTTCCAAAGGTGATGCACCTCACTCTTGCTGAATATGCACAGCTTGCAAGTCCATGAAATACTCTTGTTGTGGGAGCACAGTGAAGAACAGCTTAATACACTTGATTAACAGACCAGAGAAGAATATCCCTTTATAGGCTCTCTCTTGTCTCATATGCGCTCCATTTGCTCCCTATCTTCGCTTTTTTGTTTGCCCGTGTCTATTCTGGTGATGCAGATGAAGTCGACATTCTGCTGCATTGTACCCATTTTAGCGATTTGTTGGCAATTATGCAGATTTTCTGTCACTTGAGTATTTATATTTGCATACAAAACAAGGTGCATGTGTCTTGTAATTAGGACAAGAAAGTTTTCGAGTCGTTTGCGGTGCGGCATAAGTGTCAAATATTTCTCCTTCCGCAGCATGTCTGTCATTTCCACGTTTGGCTCGGGCAGACAGATAGACAGCGAGCGATTATTTGATGGTGACAAGTTCAATGTGGAGCACTCAGCACCCTGAGAGAGGGTGACATTTCTGCTGTCCAAAAGGACATGCTAAGTGAGCCATGTATCAGTGAGGCAGCATTTACGCCTCATTGGGACAGCTTGTCACTAATCGATGCAACAGCCACGCAACATAAATCTCGCTTGTTGTTTTTATGCTCGCTGATTGTTGTTGGGGGGCTTTTTTTTTTTTTTTTTTTTTTTTTTGCACCACCCACATAAACAGACCAATGCGTAAGTCACTTTTATGCCTCCATCCCGGTGACAGCTGTAGCCTAAGGCATTATGTTTTCTCAATGCCCCCCCCCCCAATCCAGCCAGCCGGCCAGCCATCACCATGAATGTGATACATTATTGTGCTTAAAGGTCAGGACCCTCATGGCCCTTCCCTTCTTGTGAATATGATGATCTTGTCAATGTCAACTCAAGGATGAGCTGAAAAAAAAAGAAAGATCACAAAATGTGTTTTTGGCAGGTACTGAACTATTGCCATGCTAATTAGCTTAGCATGCTAATGCTAAGCATTTTCACAGATAATGGCACGACTCTTACATTACATTACATTTTACATTATGCCATGCCTTTGCCAAACTTATCTGTAGTTATAGCTTGAAACCATCATTTAGTGGTCATAATTTAAGAAATGGGGACCGTGTTGAGTCTTGTGCATGTCCCAAGCACCTCAAAATATAATGTTGTGTAAAAGTCTTAATCCGTCCCTCATTTCTTTGTATTTTGCTTCCAAGCAGCCAGACCGTCTTGATATTTTTAAAGTAGTCTTGAGCAGTAGGTCTTTCAAAGTTTTTATTTAGACATTGGCTGCTTTTTCACTTATTTTCAGACGAGTTCTTGAACTTGACCATTTTCAGAGGATTGTTTTTCTTAAATCTGACCTATGAATCAATGAAACACAAAAATGAACCTAACCAGTGTTTGTCTACATTACATCTGTACATTACACCTTATACAATGTTTTACATACATTGTATCTTTTGGCACTCTGTTACTATCAGCCTGTGGTAATTTTGTTTCTATTTCATTAGCTGAAACTAAGAAGAATGCCAAAGATAACACAGTTTGATAGACATAAAATAGTATTTTCAACAAGGGGAATCTCAAAAGGCTATCAGGTAAAAATCTGGTGTATTTCAGCATGTTGTGCAGTGTGTCCTTAAGAAAACTGACAAAGCCGTCATGAAGTGAAGTGGTTGGCTGGGGCCTTTCTGTGTGAAGTTTACATGTTCTCCCCATGCTGGTATGGGTTTTCTCCAGGTAAACTTTCCTCCCAGTCCAAAGACATATTGGTATTTCTTTCTGTTAGCCCTACGATAGATGGGTGATCTGTCGCCCTTTGACAGCTGGGGTAGGTTCCAGCTCACCCACACCCCTGAGTAAGATGTGTGGATAGCTGGATGGCTGGCAGGGGGGGAAATCCAGCAAAGACCTGACACGGGACTTGAGAGATGCATCCACTGCTCACTTGAACCCTTGTCAGAAATGGTCTCAGTGGAAGTTTAGCTCTCAAGAAGCCATTTATAAGAAAGGGAAATGGGGAGAAAAGGTTGAGGCGTGGCAAATTACACGAGAACTGGACTGAAAATCAGAAGTAACACATCTTATGGAGTGATAAATCAAATTTGAAATTATTGGTTCAAATTATTATCAATATGCAGGTCAACAGGCTGTGTTGAAGAATAAAGGGGAGCATATCAAATACTGACCGTCAAGCTCATTAGAACTGTACAGAATCAGTTTTTCTTCAATCTGTTTATGTTTACACACGTCTCAATAAATTGCTTCACCTGTTTCCTTATTTTCCTAGCAAATACAAAGAAATGAGAGTTGGCACAGTAGTGCTGTAGCTGTGTCCTCATTTGCATTCCTGTAATATTCTTCACCTTTTTAATAGTAGCAATGTACAGACTTGTGATAAAGTTTGTTTCATCTGAAAATATACCGAGTTCTTAAGATCCACTGAAACAAAAGCTAACTGGCCATAAAATGGAAATGCATCGTGCGAATTCAAATAATTGTCATAGTGATAATAAAATAACAATAAATGGGAAGAATGCACCAGGAATAATAGAAGTAACACATAAACTACCTTGACTGTTTAATGAATGTCTGCGTTAAACCTATTAACTATTAAAGATAATGACTGCAGTTTTTGAAATTCATACTACAGTAAAGTTTCCTCGAATGTAGCTCAAAAGGAGATTTTCTGAGAAGTTTATGTATTCTTATGTACTAATTATGTCTCGGTAGGAAGTTTATTTAACAAGCTTATTACACAGCAGCCGTTTGACAGAAAATAGAAAGAAGAATCAGGTGTTACAAATCAAATTAATGAAGCCTCCGTTGTATATAAGCACGGAGCCTCAGTTAATGTGATTGGTCACGTCTGTGTTTCCTTGCTATTTTATGTCAGAATGGGTGCTGTGAAATGGGTCTGTTAGTTGGAGAAAACTTTTTACGACAAAAAAATAATATTTTCAGATTATTTACACACTCATCTAATTAAGGCACAGTCCCAAGCGCCTCATCTGAATACGGCAGGGTGCCAAGCGCCTTTAAAATCTTGTGAATTTAAAGCATGTTTTATTATGCGCACTGAAAGTGAATGCGCAATTGCCTGTTTCAGATCGTGTACGCAGCTGTGGACTGCACTAAAGGACAGAACCACGAGCTTTGCAAGCAGGAAGGGGTGGAGGGCTACCCAACATTCAACTACTACAACTATGGCAAGTTTGTGGAGAAGTACAATGGAGATCGAGGGGTAAGTGATTGGAGGCGGTTTATGATGTTGCAGTGAATGAACGTTCAGTGATGATCTGCATAGGGGGGGAAAAAGTACCCAATTATCAGAGAAACCAATAACCGCCAACAATTGTGTGGATTACAGTTGGATGGGGAAGGTTGTGAACTTTGTTTTTTAATATGTGCTAAAATATCATATTCCACAGATGTCCTGAGAGATAGATGAGAAGCATTTGTTACAACAGCAGATGATTACCGTCCATCTGTCCTGCACACCATCTTGAAGGAATTTATTCTTTCATGCAGAATGCATTAAACTGTTGGATGAGCTACGTGCCTCGGATCCCTCAGCATTTCTGTTGGCCTGAGTCAGGACTTTGGCTTCGTCATCCCAAGATGCTATCAGTGTGCGTGTCGCACGTCCTGACGTTTCTCCTTAGAATCTGCTGATAATTTTCAGAATCGATTGCTCCATCAATGATGATGAGCTGTCCTGGCCCAGATGCGGCTAAACAGGCCCAATCCATAATGTTCCCATCCCCACAGTGTTTGCAGTTGGGATCGAGTTCTCATGCTGAATCCCTCCATAGTGGATTCAGGAGGATTAACATTAGCAAATGTTAGAAAAGCTGTTCCCTGTCTCACACCTTACTTTTACTCTTATTTATTGCCCTACTGTTCTTAAAAGAAGGGCAACAATTTTGTTGTGTGCCGTAACTCTTTAGAGATGGTTCTGTAATCTTTTCCACCATCACGCGTATTAACAACTGCTTTCTGAGGTCTTCAGAAATCTCCTTTATTCTTGATTTGTGTCCTCAAACGTGTCATAACGAGCGCTCTTTAAATAAAAACACACCCGACTCAAATCTCAGTCATGGTTGATTTGTAATCCTCGTCATCCCATCGATAGAAAACACCCGAATATCCCATTCAGATTAATCCTAGAGGTCGCATACATTTAATATTAGATGATTATTCTCAATATGTAAATGACCAAATCTAACATTTTAACTTAAGTGACCAACTTAGATTCTGTTTATCTCCTTCTCAAAGTGATGTGTTTACTGAGGTTATGTATTAGGTTCACATGTGTGCAGAAATATAGAAAATCTCAGATCACAAACTATTTCTGAGACTGCGTTTAGATCAGGGATGTCGAATTTTACATTGTGGACCACATGCAGCCCACGTTAATGTTAAGCAAGCTGGAACAGTGACACTAGATAATAACATATTTACATGATAAATGCATAAAACTGGAGATAAGGTCAAAGTACAATTTATAGAAAATATCCATTTTTTTTTTCTTTTGGACTCGCTGTCTAAAAACTGACATTTCTATAGCAGATGGTCATTGAATTGTTTATCCACTACTTAATTACTTTGGTGTAGTATGTAAAGAAGGGATGGGGGTATCAATAGGAAAAGCTGTTAATCTTGAAATAAAAATCTGTTCACTCGCTCACTTTGCATTTCTCACAGACGTCTGGTCGGCTGGATTGGAGTCTGCCGAGTCGATTCTGACCCTCAGGCCTTGTGTTTGAGATGCGTGATTTAGATAGTTCAGCTGGTTCAGAAATTAGAACAGGATTGAAAGTAGAGGAGAAAAAGATGCATCATTAATGCTGTTATTTCTTCACTCCAGCTGTTGCAGTTCTTCTCCCTGTGTCAGAAACTCAGAAACGACCTCCGAGATGTTGTTCAGTGACGGGGGGGTGGGTTGGCTTTACTTTTTCCACACCTTGCCTCCCTCCCCCTGCCTGTGGACAGACTGCCATTCTTGGCCTGAAATCATGTGTCAACTGAATTATTTATAGCATCAAATGGTTCAGAGCTCAGTCCAGCTCAACTCAACCGTACGTGGAGAATTATCTGCGGGCAGCAGCAGAAAACACTGTGCAGCCTGACCTCAAGCACAGTGGCGGTATTTACATTTTGTCCTCCCCCTCAGCACCATCAGGTGAAGATGAGGTTTATCCACAGGACTGCCTGAGAACTTGCTTCAAGTTGAGAAATATGCTGTGGTGATTGTTACTTTCCTTGTCTTCACAGGAGGCAGGCTTCACGGGTTTCATGCGCAGCTTAAGAGGACGCGACCAGGAGAAGGTTGTCAAGCGGAAGGAGGAGCTCTGAGAGAAGCATGCGGGGAGTGGGGGGGCGGCGTGGGGTGGGGGGGCAATGCACTGTGACCCTTGAGCCTGGCAAAGGGCCCTTTCAGCACTGACGGGGGAGACTCGACAACCTCAGCGAAAGGCTATTTTTTTATACCGTGGTGACTCCGTTTGTAATAATACCAGAGTACTTGCTGTCAGACCAACCACTTGAGACTATTGTTTTTCACGGATGTTCTGATGGGAAGAAAATACACAGACGAGGAAAAAAAGAAAAGGTTTTCTTGTTTTTGCCCAACCACTGTGACTGAATATGTGAAAAGCTACACCCTATACTGTATCTATGCAATACTGCCCCATGCTTAGCTCTGCAGGGGTTTGTGTGACTGTCAGACCACCATGGTGGTGGACCGGTGGTGGGCATCAGTATCTAACGGTGGAGGTTGCACTGTCCCAATGGGTCCTAATCCAGCCCCATCAACCCTGTTCTGTCTCTAAAAGAGACAAATGCTGATTATTGACATACACCTTTTGGTTTCAGTGATTTGGGGTTTTTTTTAGCTTTTTTTTTTGTTTGTTTGTTCTTCTTGTTCTTGTTGTTGTACAGAACCTTCACGTCTGCAGAACAATTTTAAATATTGATTATTTTTTCACATCATTTGGAAAGTAACGGCATTTTAACACCACCACTAAAAAAAAAAAGAAAGAAAAGAACCTAAAGCTTGTACAGTGAAATGTGAGGTGCTCCAGTGAGTAGTGTAGGTTTGTTAAATTGGTGAAATCACAGCTAAAGGATCAGTATTCTGTGTGGGTGTGCACTATCATGATTGATTTTTGCTTTTAGAAAGGAGTTTTTGTTTGCCCCCAAACTGTGGCCTTACAGATGTAAAAATATAAAATGTCTGGAATTGCAGAAATATAATAAGTGGAAGAGATTCAGAGGCCTGGTGCCCTTGTAACTCTCTCATGAAATGACCAAGTAAAGGAGAATGAGGGTGGGGGGGAGGGAACACAACAGAACATGAAATGCCAAATATTACTGCAAGCTGCCCTTCAGAGTTTCACAGTTCATACTTTTCCAAATCTTATTATTAATCTTATCATTCACAGCTGGAGTGACTTTACCTCTTGCTCCTTCATTAATTGTTAATAATGGGAGAGTTCATTGACAGAAGCATGGGAGATGCTCACATCTGGTGTCTGAATAGTCTATGTGATCAACAAACATCCAAAACATGAGTCTTACCTCCGTCCACTGAAGTAATCACAGATTCCGCTCAATATCCCACAAATCCCCTCTGTATTCACACTCTACTGGAATATCTCAGACCTCTGATTTACACTTTGGGCATTCAGTTTTTTTGTGTGCGTTTGTCTGTAACCAATCTGTTTCATCACTGGTGTTTCTGCTACTTCCTGTTTAACTGAAACTCGCAGAGGAGTCGAGCGCAAAAGACGGCTTTCCGAAATCTTTCCCGTTTCCCTTCTTCTGAGTGCGCGTCTACCTGAAGCGCCTCGGCCTGGAATGGTTCGGCTTCAGTCAGCTTGGATAGTGCTCTCCCATGCTTTCCTTCATATTTAAAACGGATGACTTCACGAGACGCCCAAGGAATAATTAACTGTTAAGTCTCCAGAGCCTCTTCCAGTTCTCGCAGCATAACACCATCAGTTCGGGGGCCAGAGTCATTACCTTCTGTGATACGTTTTTTTTTTTCTTTCTTCCATAATTTTGTATTTCTTTTTTTCTTTTTTTCTAGCTCCCTTGCTTCAGCCTCTATAAATATTTAAAGTCTTATCTGTAGCTGAACTTGTGTTTTATTATTCAAGACTTTGGTTTCTTTCATTATGAATAAGGTTCTCAGGGATAGAAAAACACAGTCAAAGGGAACTAGTTTGCTTTGTAATTTATCATTCCAGCTGAATAATTTTCGATCCTTAAGTCACCAAGGATAAAACACAACACACCTAAATTGTCCTTCTTCCTGTCTTCTGTCACAACAGCTTGTGCTGAATAAGATGTTTGTCAGTGAACCATTTTTTTCTTTTTTGGGGATTCTTTGTGTATGAAACCGTTTCAAGTGTTCAGACTGTCGCCCGGCACACGGTGTTCAATGTGATTACTATCATTTCACCATATGCAAGAGCATTTTGAAAAAAGTGCTTTAAACAGTTACGTGACATATCGTCGTAATTACGTGTTCATTCTTCTCTCGATGAGAAGTCATTACCTTTGATTACTCTGAACATTTGTTTGTGTTTGGCAGTTTCCACACTGACATAATGCGTTAGCTGAATAATAGAAAGACTTTATTCCTTATCCCAAAGGTATCCGTGTTATGTTGGACTTTTTTCACAGTTATGCCAAGAAGTCATTGTTGCCTTTGATTTTTTTTTTTTCCCTCTTCTCTGTGTCCAGCCATATGTACAGGTTCAATCCTTGCAGAAAAGAAAAATAAAGCCAAACATTTCCAAAAAGGCTTTCAACTGTGTTTATATAAAAATAATATTAATAAGAAGTAATAATTCATCTCCTCAGGGAAATTTTGGTGTCAAACTGCAAAAATCTCCAGCTATGGTACTTATTTCTTTATATTTTGCTAGGAAATTGGTGAAATGGGTTCAGAAATTTGGTATGATCACCTTTATTCTTCAACTCATCTGAAATCTTAGTCGGCTTTTTTTGTAATTTCTTTAAGTAGTTTTCAGGAATACTTCTCCAGGTTTTTTTTGAAGGATATTCAAAGCTGTTCTTTGGATGTTGGCTGACTTTTGTTCTGTTCTCTGCCAACATAATCTTACACTGCTTCAGTAATACTGAGGCAAGTGATGATTATTCATAGGTCAGTGTGAAGTGACTTAACAAACAAAAGCATATCCCATTAAAAATGGTTGGGTTCAAGGACTGGGCTAAAAATAAGTGGAAAAGCAGCCAATTTCCAGTGAAAAACTGAAAGAGAATCTGGAGATCTGTTGCTAAAGACCACTTTAAAAAATTATGAGACACTCACTCATTGAAGCAAAAGGGTAAGAAATTAGGGGTGGTTTAAGACTTTTGCACAATATTCCAAATAAAACAAATAAATGCCTAAAAACAGCAGAAAAAAGCCAATGGTTGTAACAGTATTGGAAGCTAGAGTGATGAACCAGGTCATCAGTCTTTTGTGTTAACAAATTTCTAAAATCTCACTGCAGTGGGATCAAAGTGTCTTCTACAATGTTCTGTGCTGCAGCACAGTGCAAGAAGACTACACCGAGCCACCAAAATATTGTGGAGAGGATGACTGTTATTATCAAAGATGGTCTGTACTTTTGTTTCTGTACACCTTTCCACCACAATTCCCAGTGCTGCCACAGTCCTGCCCATTATCCAGGCATCATGCGTCATCGCTAACACACAGCAGTAACAAAGAGGACACTGGTAGCAAAGATCTGATAGAATTAAAACAGCATGTCACTGTCTACATTTAGTAAGTCTGCACTGGCCCTTCCTGTACAGGACATCTGCAACCAATCTGTTATATTATCAAGGGGGACACCGGGATATTTATAACTCTGCACCACCTCAGTGTCCTCTCCACGGATGTTGATAGGCCAAAGACGGAGCTTAGACCTATGGAAATCTACAAGTACCCATGCATTTTTTTTTTTACAGCCAACTTTATTTGAGCATTTTTAAAAATCATATTAGAGGGAAAGGCTTTAGGCGGGTTGCATCAACTATTTGGTGAATTTGATGTTAGACTCCCAGGCAATATATCCTCGCAATTTTAGCTATCCCATGAATTTTCCTCAAGCGTCACTGTGACGTTGGCAGTATCGGTGTTTTGTTTTTTTAAGTGGATGACTCAGCAGCGACTGAAAGGACTGGAAATGAATTAGTGGACATCAATGTCTATGTTGAGAATTAGAAAACGAGGATAAAACTCTGCAGCGCAAACGCTGCAGACTGTTAGCGTGTTTATTGGCAAGCACTGTATTTAGTAATGGACAAAAATGGATGGACTGCACTGTTGGAGCCATGAAATAAACAGATGACGACCTTGTCAGGTCGCTGGGCTATTGGACAGCCCCTGTGGAAGCAGAGTTTTTTGGGGTTTTTTTTTTTTTTTTTTTTTGCTTGTTTGGTTTGACTTTTTTTTTTTTTTCCTCCTCTGCATCTCATAAGGGAAACAAATGGACCTCAAGCAGCACTCAGCAGATGTGACACTGGTGGCTTTATTATGAGAAATGGCTAGAAAGTGGCACAGGACCCAAATGTGACACAGTCACAGCTTTGCTGCCTGGACCTCTGCATTTGAAGGACAGCAAACATAAAAAAAATATTACAGATCATTTTTTCCAGGATCAAGGTAAAAGTAAATATGAGGAGCTCACCTCAGACCTCGGTCTAAGCTGTGGCATGACTTTGAAGGTTTTGTGTTTAGTGTTTGTAGTCCATGGGTCATGCAGGTCTGCTTGGATAAAGTGCTGTTTTTGGGATGCATGCAGTGTCGAACATTAACAGGCTGATTAATGCCTGTGAGCACAGGCAGTAATACTCTCTCAATCCCAATTTCACTTTAGAGGATTTTCAGAGGGGCAGAGAACTCTGGAGCATTGGTTCATTGCTCCTTTGTTGGTTTTCTTGGAGGGGAGGGCGAGGCGTTTTAAACCAGTGGAAAATGAGCATAAGAAATGGAGGGCAAAGGGTTATTGGTACAAAGTTAAGGTCTATTCAGATTCAAGTACCCTTAACAGAGGCAATTTTACCTTTCTGGATAATTGTGTTTGGGTTGTTCAGAATGCCATATCGGAGTTTGCACTCTGTCGTTATCTGCCTGCTCATCATCTAACTCAATCAATCAATCTTTATTTATAAAGCACTTTTCATACAAAAATGTAGCACAAAGTGCTTTACATGGTTAAAAGCAGCCCCGCCCCCCCCCCCACACACACACACACACACGCATACATACACACACACACACACACACACACACACACACACACACACACACACACACACACACTTGAAGAGTAAAATTGGGCTGGGCACACATGAGCCAGGTGAGGAAACTTCCATGTGTATTGTCATTATTTTCATTTCCCTATTTTTATTATTTTTTTATTTTTTAGAAAGTCAAACAGCTATTTCGTTTTTCAGATGCATCAGTGAAAAGTCAGCACATCTTTTCTTGGCATTCTGTAATTCCCTGCTTATTTAAATGTTGGGGTAAATTAGGAATGCCAGATGAATTTTTGCTTTTGCACATGTTTCTCACAATGGTTCTCACATTGAGTAATTTTGTGTTGTGCTGTTAAAAATGCTGCAGGAACTGGTGATTTGGATTTAAGAAAATGCATCAGAACAGTGCCATAAAAATGCTGTCTGCTCACATCATTGCTTAAAAGCTGGAACTCAGTTAAACACAGTATTGGGAAGGTTACTTTTAAAATGTATTCCACTACAGATTACAGATTACATGCCCCAAAATGTATTTTGTAACGTGTTACGTTACGTTACTCAATGAGAGTAACGTATTCTGAATACTTTGGATTATTTAATATATTATCATGCTGTTTACAACTACATGAATGTGATTTATTACTATTACTGAAGTTCCGCGGGTCTGAACCGTAGTAAAGGACCTCTGACTAATACGTCGGTTCCGTGTTGGGCTCGTAGCCGAAAACTAGCTTTACTTTGTTGTCTGGGTCAACTTTGCTTGCCAGAGACAGAGAGAGGCGTTGAAAGGCTGCTCCAACGGAACTTATTGTTTCAGAGGAAAACACGAACACAGCGTACAGTCGAGTCTTAATAGCTTACTTACAACTGGGCTCGTCAGGCACTCTTCTTGGCTGCAGTGGTTATTTACATGCTTCCAGCTCCCGTTTTTCCTCGATGACAGCTCGTACTTTTCCACTCTCCTTTTTCTCCCTCCTCGCGCTCACAGACACATAACGTGTATGGCAGTCCATTCTCCCTGCAGCACGGACTATACTGCCCATGATGCTACATTCTTTAGAGCTATGTCTGTATCATTCTGCCTATTAGCTTAGCACAACAAAAAGGCCTCTCTAACCCAGGAAACACGCAGAGAGAGCG
This sequence comes from Copadichromis virginalis, assembly GCF_057382275.1. Classification (NCBI taxonomy): domain Eukaryota; kingdom Metazoa; phylum Chordata; class Actinopteri; order Cichliformes; family Cichlidae; genus Copadichromis; species Copadichromis virginalis. The sequence goes on from NC_140633.1 coordinate 9,506,278, forward strand.
TGTCACCATGTAACCATGGCAACCGTAGTGCTGCCGCCTGGAACAACAGAACGTAGCTGTCAAACAAAACCCAAACAGTCCTGACCCGCCACAATATGAAACAGGAAAGTACCGCAGTGTAATCCATTTATTTCAACAAAGTAACTGTATTCTGAATACCACCTTTTTAAACAGTAACTGTAACGGAATACAGTTACTCATATTTTGTACTTTAAATACGTAACGGGGGTACATGTATTCCGTTACTCCCCAATACTGGTTACACAGCAATAACTCTGTGCATTTAGGCGTGTAGATATGGTCAGCACAACCTGCTGACCTTTTGCTGGTGCCACACAGGCTGGGCTGAGTATTTCAGAAACTGCTGATCTACTGAAAAGGGGAAAATATCCAGTGATCGTCAGTTTTCTGGTGAAAGAAAATGACTTGTTAATGTCAGAGGAGAATGGCCAGATTGATTTGTGCTGATAGGAAGGCAACAATAACCACTCTTTACAACCAGGGTATACAAAAGTGCATATCTGAATGCAAAGTATGTTAAACCATGAAGCAGATGGACTGAAGCCTCAGACGACTACACCAAGTGCCACTCCCCATGTCTACAATTTGTACAGGCTTATCAAAATTGACAATAGAAGATTGGACAAGTGGTTAAACAATAAATAGGAAGCAACAAACAAACATGCATGGATCCATGCGTCAGTGGTTCAGACTACTGCTGGAGGTGTGATGGTGTGGTGAATATTTTCTTGGCACTCTTTGGTCTCCTTAGCACCACTTTAACATTATAAGCCTACCTAAGTACTGTTGCTGACCATGTCCATCATTTATGACCACAGCGTGCCCATCTTCTGATGACTGCTTCCAGCAGGACTTGAGCTTTGTGTCCTGTGCCCCAAAGCTCAAATTTGCTGAAACTGGTTTCTTTAGCATGACGATGAGTAACCAAAGGCCTCCACAGTCACCAGTTTTCAATCCAACAGAGCACCTTTGGAATCTCTGCGTAGAGTCCTGTTAAAGTTTTCTTTTACATATGAAAGTATACCGCCACTGGGACACACTATTTTAGAGAGATTTATTTCATTGCTTTTTTCACCAAACAGTATTATGCATTGGTTGAAACTCGTGGTGCTACAGTATAGTATGTCTGGTTGCTACTGCAGTCCAGACTGCAGTCTTATCCACAGAAGACCTGGGTCATTATGAAGCAAAGAAATATGATAAGAGGAAAACTGAACTGACCTGCTGATATCCTGATACAGCAAATGGCCTATAATTTAAAAAGAAGAGCTAATACAGTTATGCAGCAAAGTGAGCTTAATTAAAATATTTTTTAAAAATCTCAGTTTTGTCTTTTGTATTCTTATCATTAATTTATTATTGTAAATATAGCATTGCATTCTGTTTTTGTTTTACACTTTTTTGGAAACAAAGCTTGGCCACAAGAGCATCAGCGAGTTTCAACACAGAAGAAGAAGAAGAAGGTGTACTTTATTGGTCCCCGTGGTCTCTGCATTTAACCCATTCACTCAGTGAAGCAGTGGGCAGCCATTGGGCGCCCGGGGAGCAGTGTGTAGGGACGGTACCTTGCTCAGGGGTACCTCAGGGTAGCTGTTCAGGGGAATTGAACCCCCGACCTTCCGATCATGGGGCCACCACTCTACCTACTGAGCTATCCCTGCCCCCCTGATGCTTGCCAGTACAGAGTGGCTCACAGAGACCATTCTTTCCAAACATGTCGAATGGAGATGAGGTGAGAAAAACACCAAACTAGGAGAACTCACTGCTGTGTAAAATGCCATATCATGTCTCAACTAAATCCAGGGGGGAAATGCACTGATATGTGTGATTAATTGCAGGCACTGGGGATCACAGATAATAATCTCTCTTTCATTTCTCAGGCAGTTCTTAAAACTATACTTTTCATGCAATTGCTGGGGGACAAAATCAGGCTTTAATTAAATTGGGAAACCTGTTCTACAAAATATATTTTCAAACTGATCACAGTTCTCGGGAATGCATGAACTCGGACTTGAAATCTATAATGATGTCAACCCGAGAAAGAGCCACTCGCCACTGACGCATTTAAATGCCGAGAATGTGTTT